>NC_141890.1:42540397-42570104 GCF_030686135.1 Camelina sativa
GAGGTGAGTAATGGCTGGAGCACCTCTTGCCACTTTAAGTCCAGTAATATGCTTCCTCCCCTCTGCCTCCAAGTAGCATTCTTACTAACATCTCCGTGCAGATAACGAAGAGGTAGAGAGACAGAGGGTCATCCTGTCTTAGTCCTCTTGTGGGCATTATTGCTCCAAATGGTTCACCATTAATCAGGACTTGGTAACGGACAGACCGGACAGACTCCATTATCAGATCAATCCATTCCTCTGCAAACCCAACACTCTCATTTCCTTTGCTAGGAATGACCACTCCACTCTATCATACGTCTTGGAGATATCAGTTTTAATGGCAATAAATTCTTCAGAGCATTTGTTATTGGAGCTTATAGCATGTAGTAGTTCATGGGCTATCAAAATGTTATCGCTTATAACCCTGCCCTCCACAAAATCATATTGAGTTTCCGAAATAAGCTCAGGAAGGTATTTCTTCAATCTGTTGGCCAACACCTTCCCAATAATTTTGTAGATGACATTGCAGAGGCTAATGGGTCTGAAATTCACCATTTTACATGCATTCAACTTCTTTGGGATTAAACATATGTTTGTGTCATTCATACCTTTCTCCATAGAGGTCGAGCTGAAGAAATTTTGGACCATCATTGTGATTTGATCTCCCATCTGATCCTAAAATTGTTGATACATGAATCCATTTATCCCATCTGGACCTTGGCAATTTGTGGAGATTGATAATGAAAATTGCTTCCTTTACCTCCTATGTGGTGACATGAGCTTGAAGATTTGCGTTCATCCTTTCCTTTACTGGAGTGTTGTTTGCTCTAGTTATCCAATCTGATAACCCACGTCTTCTGAGGAGAAAAGTTTTTTAAAATAGGCTTATGCTACTTTGCCTAAAGCCACATCAGAGCTCCACTTCTTTCCTTCCTCATCCACCAGTTTCTGAATTCTGTTCTGGGCTCTTTTATATTTTTGGTTGCAACATGAAAATATTTTTGTATTTCTGTCCCCAAAATCATCTAGGACACTCTGCTTTTTTCACGCTAGTATATCACCTCCTGAATGTATTCTTTGTTCAGCTTGTTTTGAGGCACTTCAGCTTCTGACCATTGAAGGGAGTCGTCCTTTTAGCTTCATCTCATCAAGATTAAATTGCAATTCTTGAAGTCTGTATGCTAAACTGGCTTGATTACTCTCTTCCATTTGGAAATTTCCTTTATGCAACAAGCTATTTTCCCCATCATCTTCTCTTCAGAGCATCCCTTATTGTTTAACCAAAGGCTTCCCACTAGATCCGTAAAACCCTCTTGGTGGATCCATCTTTGATCATACTTAAAACTAGCCCACATTTCCATTTATCTCCCATGAGATTGTTGATCAAAGGGCTACGGTCTGAGAAAGCCTTTTTTAAGTACATTGCTTGCGCTTGAGGGAACATCTCCATCCAAGCTTGGTTTGCCACCGTTCTATCAAGCCTACATTGTACCAGTACGTCATTTCTATTAACATATCAAGAGTACTGATATCCTTTGTGATTCACCTCCCATAAGCCATATGAGCTCAGCATTTGTCTGAATTCCACGCAGGAGGTATCCTTCCTCTCTGGACCCCCTAACTTCTCCTTAGGATCCACCAATTCGTTAAAATATCCGGTTAACATCCAAGGATCACTTCTGGTGATCCCTAATCTGGTTAGTCTTTCCCAGAAGTAGCCTCTTTCGCTTTGAACTAGCTCCCTATAGATACAAGTCAAGTAAAACTCCTTATCTTGCCAGGTTATGTGGGCATCTATCATTTTTTATCTGCTTCGAGGATCCTCACACCAACAACCTCTTTCCACATTAGTGCTAATCCCCCAGTTCTCCCTACTAGCTACACTGTATGTATATCAAAATATCTAAGATGACCTAACATATTTTTTAGATATTCCCTTTGTTTTTTGGTCTCACAGAGGATATTCTCTGGAAATACATACCACATATTTCCCTCATATGATGAACTGTCGGGGTATTCCCACCCCTGACAATTCAGCTCAGGATCCTTATTACCACCATAAGAAAGGTTGCATTGTGTTGCCACTGAGAAAGCAGAATGACATAATGGAAGCGATGCCATATGAGCATAATGACTGATTTTTCAGAACTCTCTCTCAGACATGGACTGGATGAAGAGGTCTAAGATCCTAGCCTTTGAAATACAGAAGAAGAATGTTTAGCTTCCTCATTTGATCCCTTCCTTTTGGCACTCCTCGACTTTTCCCCGCTTGATCCAAGTCTCTCAAAAATAGAGGGTGAGTATCTCTTCTTCTCTTCTGAACCCACTCTAGCTTTCTTACTAGCTCTCTCTCCATTATTACTCAGCTTTCTCCTCTTGCTTAGAGACAATAGAGGTTCCTCAGGCTTCTTTGTGACCTCCTCTTCTTGTCCTTCCTGATTTTCCCTTGCTTTTGGTCTCAAAACCTTCTGGGATGTCACTCCTTTTCTTCCTTCTACTTGTCCTTCCCACTGGAGGCGCTCCTAACCGTTTTTGCTTTTGTACCTGGGACTTGAGAACCAACATGGCTATTTTGCTTCAGAATACATCATGAAAATCAAGATTTGGATGCAACTCTTCTTCATGTTGGACCTCTTTCTCCTTGCCTTTAAACCTTTGGGGTTCTCCAATTCTGCTTTGTCTACTTCATTTACTTAATGGCTGTTCTTGAATTTGGAATGGGAAACTGCTTTTTCATGTGTGAGCCTTTTGCAGAGGAAGCACACTTTGAGTAGTTTCTCATATACCAATTCCACTCTGTATGTCTCTCCAGATGAGACTCTAGCAATTTTTAGGAATGAGAGGTTCGTCTGCATTTTTCCATGCTCTAGCCCGCACATATTCCAGGGATGGAGAATTTTTTGCATAGAGCTCACCGCATCCACTTTGCATAAGGTTCTAGACTAGCTTCCACCGCTTGCCTCTTAAGAAGGTGAATTGGTAGTCCCTTGAGCGGATCCAAAAAAAAATCTTTGTCAGAAATTCGGGTCCCAGGTTTGGTTTCCATTGGTCAAGAGTGACTATCGATCCGTTCACAACCATTGTTCTCGATAGAGAACATGGTAAAGGTCACCTTCACTCTCAAAAATGAACGAAACTCTATCCTCGCCTACTACCCTTCCCTTAACCTTTTCCTCCATACCCCAAATCGGGGGAAGAGCCTTCACCAGACCTCCTACCTTGTGAGCTGCAGGATTAAGACATCAAACGATTACACTCATAGAATTTTCCTCTATGAGATCCTTATTTTCCAGATCTGGTACATCAACTGTCACTCTTTCCCCAAGCAGATCCATCTCCTTAAGTTCCTCCAAAATAGAGATCTCCATTTTCTTCCTTGGTCGGTTCATCATCCTTCTCAAATCTGTAAATTCCTCCGAAGAATTTCGGACCCAACGCTTGAAACCAGAAAAAATAAAGCCACATAGGCCTAAAGAAAGCAGCGAGAAGGGATTAAACGATTCGTTGATTGTACTTGCTAATTTCATAGAGAGATCTAAAAATCGCCTAAAAATCGCCATGCAAGCGCCCACTAAAGTTTTTCCCGTGGTACTAGTTTTGTAATTTTGTTGGTTGTCCATTAGATTTTAGTGAAAACCAGATTTAGAAGCTTTATCCATCCTTTCTTTGAACCAAAAAAAAAAACCCCTAAGAGATAAATCTTAGATCTAAACTCTTGTCTCGGTTGTTGTCTCTCCACAGCTAGTCTCTCCATCCGTTCCGTTGGTAAAATCTTAGATCTAAACTCTTGCTGATTTCTCCCTTTGGTCTGTTTTTTTTTAAAATTAGTTTTATCGTACCTTTTATACGTTTCTAGAGAAAGGGGGTAATTTTTTATATCATGACTAAAATAAAATCAATTTGGAAGAGAAAATGTAAACTAGAATTCATTACAATTTATAACTCTTTTATATTGTGATCTAAACAGTCATGAAGATTTCACATGTTTAGATATAATTCTTTTTTGTTTAGCAAATAGTATCATAATTTAAATTTGTCATTTTAAAAAAGTTAATTACAATGTGATAGAATTGGTCAAGTGGTATTTCTCACATTGCAATTACCTGGACTCAAAGTCCACAAAATAAATCACTTCAAAATCATCGTCCGATGTAGTCAATCATTATAACTTCTAGATTCGGTCAAGTGAAAAAGCTAAGCACTCCGGATTTGTAGACACTTGGTGTTACCCATTTATGTTTTGCGGATGACCGTATGGTTTTATCTAACAGGAAGGTAAGGTCTATTGAAGGAATTGTGGCGGTATTTGACAAGGTTGCCCAGCACTCCTGATTGAAAATAAGTATGGAAAAGTCTACAGTCTACCTAGGAGGTTTGTCCAACGCGGATCATCAAGTGATCAAGGATAGCTTTAGGTTTAAAGTTGGTCAGTTGTCAGGGCGGTACTTGGGACTTCCCTTAGTCACCAAGCTCTTCACTTCCTCTGATTATATGTCGTTAATTGAGCAGCTTAAAAAGAGAATAGGCTCCTGGACAGCCCGGTTTCTCTCCTTTGCAGGTCGTCTCAACTTGGTACACTCGATGTTATTGAGTATTTGTAGCTTTTGGCTATCTGGTTTTCGTCTGCTGAGATAGTGTATCCTTGAGATAGACAGGTTGTGTTCGGCTTTCCTCTGGTCAGGACCGGATTTAAACCCTCATAAAGTTAAGATAGATCGGGAGGACATTTCCAAGCCTAAAAGGGAAGGTGGCTTGGGGCTATAGTCATTAACAGAGATGAATGATGTGTACTGCCAACCCATCTAACCCATGTGTTGTCTAAAGTTGATATGGCAAATTGTTTCTCCTGGCGAGTCTCTGTGGGTTAGATGGGTTGGCAGTACTTTAATCAAGCGAGAGAACTTCTGGTCTATTAAACCGACTACTCTTGGTTCATGGATGTGGAGGAAACTTCTCAAATTTAGAGATCTTGTGAAGCAGTTTTGTAAAATGAAAGTGAATAATGGGCTCTGAACTTCCTTTTGGTTTGATGATTGGTCCAACATGGGTCTGTTGGTGGATGTGGCTAAAGTTGATATGGCAAATTGTTTCTCTTGGGGAGTCTCTATGGGTAGATGGGTTGACAGTACTGTAATCAAGCGAGATAACTGCTGGTCTATTAAACCGACTACTCTTGGTTCATGGATGTGGAGGAAACTTCTCAAATTTAGAGATCTTGCGAAGTAGTTTTGTAAAATAAAAGTGAATAATGGGCTCTGAACTTCCTTTTGGTTTGATGATTGGTCCAGCATGGGTCGGTTGGTGGATGTGGCTGGTGATCAAGGATTTATTGATATGGGGATCAATAGGTACATGATTGTTGCAGAGGCGTGGGGAAGACGTCATCAACGGCGGCATCGACAATGCTCTTTTAACTCAATGAAAGCAGAACTTGAGTTGAAACGAGATACCAGTAATTCCAGAGAAGATGTCGTGCTATGGAAAGGTAGAAATAGGAAGTATAAGCCACAATTTCCCACCAAGGACACTTAAAATCAGATACGCTCCATGGTTTTTGAGGTCTCCTGGCACAAGAGTATTTGGTTCACTTACTCAACTCTGAAGTTCTCTTTCTATATGTGGTTAGGGATTCGCAACAGACTCTTTACTGGGGACAGACTGCTGCAATGGAACAAAGGAGCTCAAGAGGCGTGTACTTTATGCAATAATGCCACTGAAACACGGGACCATTTATTATTTTCCTGCAGTTTGAGTGCTGAGGTCTGGAAAGCTTCGGCAATGAACATTTACAAGGCAAAATATTTCTACCAACTGGCACACGATCATCTCTTCCGCTTGTAGTGATTGGGGTGATTGACTTCAGCGGTTTTTGGCTCGTTCTGTTTTGCAAACTACAGTTTACAGCTTCTAGCAAAAGCAAAATGGGCAGACGCATAGTGAGACCATGCAATCCGCCTCTTGCCTTATCCACATGATAAACAAGCATGCGGGACCAACTTCTAGCATTTGGACTTATGGACGATAGACATTATAACAATGGGTTAAAAGCTTAGTTTGGCTCTCGATTTTAAGTTTTAAATGTATTGTTTGTTTAAAACTTTTCAGAACTATTATGCAATAGTTGTAAAAACGTATTTTTCATTTGAATATAATTTAACATTACATTATAATTATATAAAAAATGTCAAAAAAGCTAAGGCACATTTTTTTTTCAACAGCTAATGCACTTTACATAGATATAATCTGTAATATAATGGAGTAGTGCTATACGCACATGTTTTGAAGCTTAAGTATGTTAATACTTTCTCACATGTTTTGAAGCTTAAGTATGTTAATACTTTCTCACATGTTTTGAAGCTTAAGTATGTTAATACTTTCTTTTAGAAGTGGATACTAGCGTCGCATTAAAAAAACGTGTACTAGTTGAAATCTGCTTCCTAATTCATACTGAGTATGCATATCAAGAAGGTGTAGAATTTTGTTAGGAGCTATTGAACAGCAAATAAGGAAAATGAAAGTTTTAAATAACCTAAAGATACAATCAAAACACCCGAAGATATTTAGACTTCCACCTCAGAGAAGTTTATAAATAAATAATTGGAAAGTGGCTTAAAACAAAGAAAACATCAACAGACAACAATTGTAAGCAATAAAACCAAACAAACCATGGTACTTTCCTACCCACTACTAGCTGAAACATGATGGTTGAAAGAGTGAAGAAAAGAGAGTTTTGCACCAATGTATTTTTTTTTATATTATCGTTTTTTGAATTATTTTTTTGCCACATTATTTTCGAATCAGTCGGACGGTTTAAGTCATATATAATTAAATTATGTTTTAATCATGTATCTTTAATCCGATGTTCATTTAAAGTATCTTAAGAAAAAATCCTACAAAAATAACTAGAGACGATATTGCAAGATGTTATAATAAAACACACCGTTGCTATGCTCTGCATCTTCTCGAGATAACATTGTTCACACTTGGCAATTGGCATGAAAGAGTAGTCTGAGTAGACGAGGGGATCTTATCAACTGGTCCTACCTACTTATTATGCTACTACATCACCAATAGAGATAGACACTGCTTGTAAAAGATAGAAACCATATTAAATTCTAAAGTCAAAAAGTGGTCCTAAGACTAAGATTAATCTTCATAATCAACTGTTCCATTTATCAATAATGTAATTAGATGTTGGTCGTCCAACGACGTTCGGACTATCATCAATAAACGTGCATTTATGTGTAGTTGTATAATTTATGATAAGAAGAAGAAGTCAAATCTATTGTCGAGGCTTAGTTTGAATGTGGCACCGTCATTGGAGTTTTCAGTTTGGTTTATTCGGTTTTAAATAATGCATGACTCAAACTTTGTCTGATTTGATTGAATCACGTTTTGGTCTATATAAAGTATTGTGAATAAAATAAAACTAAAACAAAATAATATTTATGTTAAACATATTGATTATAAAAAGTTTTTGGTGGTTATACTTATACCGTCTAATATGCAAAGACTTTAACATTGCTACTTTGCAGTTTGGCTTGATTTGGAAACTTGGTTCAATATTTTTTTTTCCATTATAGAATTCTCTTCTGTTTAGTTTTGAAAAAAAACATACAATATATAATTAATTCATTTTAACTTAAAGTATTTACTTATAAAATAAGTACGATTTAAAATTGAAACTTAAAAATAATTGCAGCGTGACAAAAATAAAATAATTGTATTTATTTAACAGGTTTAACTCAACACTAATAATATTCTTGGTTTTGAGTTAGTTTTGATTAATTAATTTTTTCGTTTCAACAAAATATAGAGAAAATATATTACTGTTGTATTTAGTTTTAATCTGGTGTTTGACCAAAAGAAAGAATAATATTGTTTACTTTCAAATATAAAAAATAGTTTCATTTTTGTTTATATGCATTTTTAATATATTAAAAATTAAAAGAGTATCATCAGTTGGGTCCGGTTCACTTGTTCTTTTGTCCCACATCCCAAATGTGAACCGTCTAGACGCAAACGTAGAGTCTTCGTTACATATCTCTCTTCCCTTCCCTTTTGTCTCTTCTTGAAGTAAGAAAAGCAACTCAAAGCTGGTTGAAACTTCAACGTCCCTCCTACAATCTCTCACCATGTTCCGACTCAGAGCTCACGGCAAGAAACCCATTACCATCACCACCACCACAACCACCTCATCCACCGCCTCCGATTTCCTCTACTGGTCACCAGAATCATCCCCCACAGCTCTATCTTCTCCAAGAGACATGGATCCGACCATCTGGTCTAACTTACCAAATCACCTCCTCGACCACATCCTCTCTTTCCTCCCTTTCAAAACTCTCATCTCCTTAAGATCAATCTCACGCCATCTCCGATCTCTCATCCTCTCTCCATCTTTCCTCTCCGACCATTCTTCCTTCTCTCTCCCTTCTTTCCTCCTCCTCTCTCATCCTCAATCTTTCAACTCCTTCCCTCTCTTCAACCCAAATCTCATCTCCTGGTGCACGTTACCACTCCCTCGCTCCCTCTCAGTAACCTGCGCCTCTTCTCTCCTCTCTTCTTCCCACGGCCTCCTCTGTTTCTCACGTTCCACTTCCTCTGTTTCTTCTCTCTCCATCTTCAATCCCTTAACCAGATCCTCAAGATCTATCAAGTTCCCTAGCTACTCTTTCCCCTTTGAGCTTCTCTCTCTTGTTACCTCCCCTGACGGCTACAAAATCTTCACTCTTTGCCCATCTTCCTCCGCCGCTTCTTCAAGATCTGTTTGCCTCTACGACTCAAGTGATCGCACCTGGAGAAAGTTCGGCGGCGTTGATCAGGTCTTACCTCGTGGGTTTAATCAAGATGGAGTCTTTTACAATGGGTCTCTTTACTTCGCTAGATCCGAGCCTTTTCTAATCGTGAGCGTTGATTTAAACGACGGGAAATGGACAACAACAGCCACCGGACACGGTGTTTTTCCGGCGGAGGATCACATCACGTTTGCTAGATTGGTGAGTGATCCAGAGAAGAAGATACTGTACATGGTTGGAGGTATTGGGAGTAATGGGATTTGTAGGAGTATCAAGATTTGGGAATTTAAAGACGAGACAGAGAGTTGGATCGAAACTGAAACATTACCGGACATTGTTTGTAGGAAGTTCACTTCGGTGTGTTACCATAACTACGAGCATGTGTACTGTTTGTGGCATAAGGAGATGATTTGTGTTTGTTGTTACAATTGGCCTGAGATTCTGTTTTTTCATGTTGGGAGAAGGACATGGCATTGGGTTCCAAAGTGTCCTTCGCTGCCAGAGAAATGGAGCTGTGGGTTTCGTTGGTTCTCTTTTGTTCCCAGCTTGTCTGCTTCTGTTTAGTTATCTGTTATTTGTTATTGTGTTTGTGTTCAAAATCTCCATATTTTTTGTCTTATATCAATGGTTTCGTTGGTATCTCTTTGTGAAATAAAAGATTGGTAATATTTAAAATGAAGCCATGATATTTTTGTTGTTTAATATTTCTGTTGATGTTGCAATTTTCGAGTAGTCTTTCCACTAGGGATAAAATTTGCACTATTGAAAAGAGTGGTTAAGATTACTTGGGACACTAGGGGTTGACACGTTACAAGGAGTGTCCCACGGTTCAAGCATCGCATTATGCCATTGTCACAAACTGATTCCACGTGAGCCAGTTCATCGGTCCTGTCACTTTTCCACCTGTTGTGGTTGCTAATTGCTATTTCAACCTCATCAGAGCTCGAGAACCTTGGCAAGAAGAGAGAAAGGGAGAGAAAAGCGCTTAAGAAAGAAATTGTTAGAATGGTTGGTTGCTACAAACGAGGGAATCATCCAACCTACACCTAACAATATAGATTAATAATCTAAAGCATTCTACACTTCTCAACAAATATTCTACAACTCTCTTAAACATCTCACTACTATATACCGGTTGGTTTTTCAAAGTTAGATTAACATAATTGTGTTATGTGTTAGTTAATCGACCAGATTTAAAACTTATAGTAAAATGTGGTAAAGAAAAAGTAGTTCTAATTCAAACAAAAATATGATAATCATTTAGTCAAAAGATTTCAAATAGACTAAAAAATTTATAAAAAATCATATAATGACTGTCGTGGTGTTTATGCGGGTCATTCCAACATGCGACTAAAACATGTAATCGGAGAGGCATGCATGACTCATGTAGGAAAGTACCTTTGGAGTTAGGCACACCAACTCAGTTGAGTTCGAAGATTTTGTCTCTGACCAAAGATGTGACTTTGAAGAAGGGATTCCATCATCCCTGATGAACAAAAATGGCCAGTGGGACGAAGATTGAGACTTTGGTCTTAGAGTTTGTCGACCGTTGCACAATTTTTTGGGAAAATCTCGTGACAGGTGAAAAATCTTAATATTTTTAAATAATTGAGAATTTAATTTGAAACTTAATAATAGAAAATAGAAATAATTCGTTCTTTTACGTGTCATCTGATTTTGTTTTCACTAAAAATAGCAAATGCTCCAAAATATCTAGAGAAAATATAGCAAAAACACTAAAAATAAATCTTTAAACAAAACGCAAGAAATCATACACAATTTTTTTGAGAATAGCAAATTTTCACATTGTTGCCATTCTTCTCATCTTCTAAGAGAAGGAAACTCAGGAGATGAGAAGAAAAATTTGGTGGTTGTTTTTAAACAACAATTAATACACATCAAATCTTTGATGCGACATCAACTTAAAGAAGAAGAAGCTGCGTTGATCTTCCAGAAGATCCTCCATGGTTCAAGCCATGGATGGTTCCTGTGATGATGCTTTTCGTTCTCTTTGTTTTTTCTATTGTAGGAATCTGTCGACGTTGTCACAATTGTCGTCGAGGCGAAAATTCTCCCAGTATCCATCCTATCACCTAATTATTTAGACTTTTTTTCTTTTGATAAAATGTAAATCGTCGTTGGTGAAATATACATTTTACAGTTTCGCCGTATCAATTTCTTATCACTTTAGTCTAATGAAAGACAAACAAAAAAAAATATGACAAAAACTAAGGATAATCAATGCGGAAAAATAATAGTACACGCTAGATGAAGAATAAGAAAAATAATTTTTCTTTATTTATGATTAATCTAAATGAAATTCAGAACATAATATAAGTACAACACACCACAAGACATGATGGTTGTTCTCCGGTAGTTTTCTGACGCTCAAAATAATAAATAAATTATGTAATTAGTTTTAAAAAAAAAATCACTGTGCGCCCTAATATGGGATCTAACATTTAAGTTCAACATTTTGTCGAACATATTTTTGTTTTTGTAACTAATTACATAAATTTATTTAATTTAGTTTCAAAATATTGGCTTTGTTTTTTTTTTGTCGTCTGGATTTATTATTGATTGCAAATTATGATAACAATTACATATAATTCTATGGGCAATTCCTTCCGACCCTATTAGATTTACTACAAACACTCTTGCTCTCCTACTCCATGCTCTTGATGGTCACTTTCTTTCTCTATGCTCACCTTCATGTGTATGTAGAATCACAGCGAACAGCGATAATTGCACATCACTGGAGATCGTCTGTAAATTTGTCTCTATTAATCTGCACAATTAATAAATCGCATTATCCAGGGTTCGAATCCCAGACTTCCTAGTGTAAAAGCATTAATGAACCCTAGGCCAACCACTGGGCCAAGGGGCTTTCACTATTGGCCTTGTTTTACTTTCAATATTTTGGCCATATTGTTTCCCTTCTTATCATTTAACATTTTCTATATAAGCTATATACAATATATAAAAATTTTAACTTCTAAATGGGGGTTTTAATTTTGGACGCCAACGCCTGTTTCACTAGGCTTCTTATTCAGGACCGGCTCTGATTCAGTCTTTCGCAGCAATTCCTCAAATATGAGCTAGAGATCCTTCGGGGCCAACCAACCAAAAGTCGAGTGCTCAAGGAAAAACTTACACATGTCAATCTTAATCTCAATATTTAATCTATATTCTTCTTCAATAAGATAGTTGCTCGATAATGCGAGCAAGTCTATAAGAAAATCTCTGAAGTCAAGCTTAAATGTTTTATATGTACATAAAATAATATAAAAATACACTTGTACAAATTTAGACATTTTATTGAATGTGTGTTGTTACATGATACCAAACTCTATTAGCTAGTGGGTAAAGTGAGTGTGTATTGTCAGATGTTAATATGTCCTACTTTATCCCATGAAACATTTAACTTTTGTTTAATAGTCCGACCAAGAATTAGTTGCGTATACGTCCAAAATAACACCGGCAAGACAATGGAGAGATGTCCACTATTTTCGTTTTGATATCTGACTATGAATCCCATTTGTCCACTAACTTTTTATCTTTATATATTGGTATATTCCTTTGCTAATGCGAATTAGAATCAGTGTAATTAGTCAAAAACTGAAAAAAAAAAAAAAAAAAAAAAGGAGAGGAATGAGAATGAAGATCGACACAGACAGCATAGTGGTGCCATTAAGTTTGTTGATAGCAGTGGGATACCATGTCTTTCTATGGAGCACCTTCAAGCACAACCCTTCTCGTACTTCCCTTGGCATTGATTCCTCCAAACGCAAAGCTTGGTTCCGTGACATCAAAGAGGTTCTTCTTCTTCTTTTTTTTTTTAGATGTTTGTTCTATGTAGACTTTGTTTTGCGCTTATATGTTAAGACAAAGAAAATTATATATTTTCAAATTTGAACTAAACCAAAATATTTAGGCAACTATGATTTTTTTTACATACTTTTATCTTGTTTTTTTTTCGTTTCTTCGTAAAGTTTTCAAAAGATGATTGAAATATGTATATGTATTGCGTATTGCAAATGTGAGCACATTTAATTTCTTTACCCAAAAGAATAAAATTAGTTGTAAAACGCAAACGGAATAAATGGCGTTGGCGTTTACATGTAACACATATGACATATCTTCAGTGAAAAATCAGAAACTAATTCACTTGTTTCTTTTTCATTTGAAACAATCAAACCCCTTATGTCTTTGTCATTTTTAATAACTATTAGAATATGTATATGCAAGGGTAAACATACTACTCATTAGTTTTACGTTTGCACAATAGGTCTTAGTTTAAATCTTCAACGCAAACAAAATAATCGGCGTTGTGTTCACATTTTTTATAAAAATATTAGTTTTTACGTTGTACAAAAATAAGTCACATGTAAAGTTGTAAAACACAAAGACAAAATTCTGCTTTTACAAGTAAAATGAAATAAATCCCTAATGTCTTTGTAGATTTTTTGTTGTTAATAAATCAGTTCTTGTTTTGTTGATCATAATGAACACGCAGGGTGATGATAAGACCGGAATGTTGGCTGTACAAAGCTTGAGGAACAAAAAAATGGTGACAATTCTCACGGCTTCGATCGCCATACTTATCCTCCTTTCTCTAGCCGCGGTAACTAACAACGCGTTTAAAGCGAGTCATCTCATCACCGCGGCTGATGACATCTTCTTCGGCTCACAAAACGCTAAAATCTTCGTCCTAAAATATGCCTCTGCCTCGTTGCTTCTTGCGGCGAGCTTCTTCTTTAGCTCAATTGCCCTGAGTTATTTTATGGATGCAATTTTCCTAATCAACGCGATTGCTAAGAAGCCTGAAGGAGACTGCGACTGCGGTTTTGATATCACGGGGACAACGTCGTTTAGGGAGTATACAAGATTGGTGCTGGAGAGAGGGTTTTTAATGGCTATGGTTGGGAACAGAGTTATGTGCGTTTCTGTACCGTTGTTGCTTTGGATGTTTGGGCCGTTACCTGTGCTTGCGTCTTCATTAGGCCTTGTTTGGGTGTTGTATCAGTTTGATTTTCCGTCGAACGCTAAAATTTCTGTTTGTAAACCATAGAGATATACATTGAAAATTTGGTTGTATTGTAGTCCAGAGTGGTTTAGTAAAAATAAACTATTTGACATTTTGGGCCTAGCTCGACAAGGAATACAATTTCGGAACCTAAAGCTCAATTAGCTCGACATCTATTGGTCTGGAAACCAACCTAGAAAAGAAGATACCGAGAGATAAGATCGAATCTACAAAAAAACAAAATTCCACGAAGATAATAGAAACAAACTACATCGAAGAATCGACACCCCGGAAATATAAAAGGGGGAGCTCGTCGACACCCATAAGAACCTTAGGCATAAGTTTACTCTAGAAAAACCCTAACTTGCGAATAAAACTAGTTAGATCTCTCTTGTAATCTTTTAGCGGTTCTTGATCATATAAAAAAATCTATTTTTTTTTAATCTTTCTCTGTTTTATTAATCCAGTTTAAAACTTAGCTGTGTGAGTATTGCTTGGACATCCCTATAATTTGGTTGCATTTAATACACATATATGCCGCCATCCAGGTACATTAATTTAAAAACAAAAATTAATTTTAAATGCTGTTACTCCAAATTGACTTGAGCATATATAATAATTACAAGAAGAGTGTCAATTTCATAGAACGAAATAGGCAGAAAAATTGAACAACTCGAACAAAAATAACGATAATCATGAACATAGAGCAAAGAAAAAGGAAAAAAAACAGCAAGTAAGTTATGTTATTCAAGTGATATTGTCTTACATACGCCGAGACAAAAGACTATGATGTAGTCCCACATTCAGGCCATTGTGAGCAAGAGGTGCATACATCTATAGATCATCCGAACTCAATAGCTACATTGCAAAAACGGGAAGAAACAAAAGTGCTTGGTTAGGAGAAATATTATAAACAGAGTTAAGGAAAGAATGTTACATGGTTTCTTGAAGTACAAGAAACGACCAAGAATCAAACAAGACAAAGAGTTGTGTTACCTTGATTTGCAGCTGCAAGAACTTCACGTAATGGACGGCGTCTTCAAGCATTGTGCTTATATCGACCTTTGTCCCATTAGGAACTAGGCTCTGCAATGTCTTTAGCCTCCCGTTTATTCTTTCTCTTCGTTTCTGCAACATACATCAACATTATTATTCCACAAAACCTAACAACTCAAATCAGCAATGATTTGTTTAGTTTCTTGAATTACCCTAGCATATAGGCTCTGAGGATCGGATGCTATCCGTTTGTTGGGTTTTGCTTTGCGTGTAAGGCTTTTTGATGTATTAGCCGTTAAACCTAAAGCTTTCTCATCATCTGAACTATTGAATCTGCTTAGGCTCTGACCATCTCTCCAAGCAGTGTTAGGCTCGGTGACCAAATTATTTTCCGAGCTTAACTTTTGCTTCTTCATCGGTTTCATCTGCTCCTGCTTAATTTGTGGTAACCATTATCGTTTGCTCATTGATACCGGGAGGTACAGGTAGTGGCTTAGCATTTGACAAAAAAAAAAATTGAAAAAACAACGTTTTGAATTAAAGCTTACTTGTCTTGAGTCGACATAGAGGTTCATTTGGTAATTGGAACCATCAAGAACAGCCGGATAGTTCCTTTTCAGACTCGTACCAAATGGGAAGAACTCATCGGAAGAGAAAGCATCAATCTCACTAGGAGCATTGTAAAAACTGGTATCGTCAGATGAACATTGGTCAAAGTTGAATATCCCTAAAAGAGACTCATATTCACCATCAACCAAAGCTCCATTCTCCATAGCAATGCTTTTTTTAGGGTGCAAATTTCAATGCTCAATTTTTATCTTTTCTTTTCTTAGGCGTGCGTCTATACATTTATATATAGCCGCGTACCAGCTCATATCAGAGGCTTGAGGAAAATACACTTTTGTAAGAAATATGATAAATATTTTATGGTTGGTTACAAAATCTTAGTCACTGTGTCTTGAACAAGTCTTAAGGTTCATAACGTACCATGATCAACTACAATTAGTCAACTTGTGGGGTCGATAAAAGCCAAGTTTAGACAGAGTCAATGAAGAATGCCACTCCATTGCATGACGATCGAGTACATTATATATTTTTTATATATAGAAAGATTCATGTTTCTCAATGAATGTCAAACATTTTTATGTGAAAGATCAAAAAGAGAATAAAGAAAGAATATATGGGGCGCCCCACGATATGTACAAAAAGCGTCTTGTGACAATGAACTTGTTTTTTTAGTTTTCTACCTTTTCGGGAAATAAATAGTCCATTAATCCAAATGTAAGTTTCTTTTCCGCAATACATTGATGAATCTTACATACGTTGGGGGTTCGGACTGTGTGTCCAAATCACGATTTAGCTATACACGAATTACTTAAACTAATTTAATTGAATTCGTAAAGAGGATTGTATAGAAGAGATACTTTCTAGTTTAAACAACAAAGTTACTCGTGCCTAGAGCAAGTTTAATGGGTTAATGCTAATGTTGTCGTTGTGTAACTGTAATCAGCTTGATTCAAATTCCTACAATAATACGTATTGTTGAAAGATAATAAACATAGAGATACTGAAAAGACCAAAGGACGGCACAATATTATTTGAGATTCCGACAAGATGAGATTCATACTCGTTTGCGTGTCTTAAGATCACCCTTACATACACAAACAAATAAAATTTAATATGTCAAAGGTCATTGTTCATTATATAAACAAATAAACACAGCTCGGAAATGTTTTGTTGTGTCTAAGTTCGATCAAGGTACAATGCATTAAATCTTACGGATTAGCTGTTCATTGGTGGTTAGACTTTTTTCTTTTAACCTCCATTTGCTAGATTATAAAGTTTTATTTTCTTTCTAAACATTACAAAAATATATACTAGCTGTTGTTATTCTATTGATGATTCAGTTCCATGACATGTTGTCAAAATAACCAAGCATGCATAATCTCTTTCCAACGGTTTTCCTACTGCAACATCAAAAAACCAAAGGTTTAGAGATCATGCACACATTATTATATGTGTGTAAAGGACATGCATGACCCATATGTTTTCCAAGATTTTATGTATGTAAGTCATTGTTTCTCATGCCACCAATGCTGCTAAACCTGTTTTGGTAGCGTGAATTAAACTTGGTAGTTCCACCACCCCTACAAATAATTACACTTCATTGGGCTTGCCAAGTGGCGGTTGGATCCTAACCAGGACTCAGTAACCTTAAATGTAAACCTAGGAGAATATGTACAAATTCCAAATATACTTTATATTAAACAGTAATAGGGAGTGATTTTTTAATACAATGTGAATGAGAGGACAGCCCAAGTAAGAATGACAAATAATAAATGTTAAAGCAAATAGCATTATGAACTTTCTCTATAACATATATAGGTGTATGATGTGTACATAAAAATCAAAGTATGAAGTATGAATTTCTTTTCGGAAGAGATGACCAATATCAATTGATACAAGAACAGAGACGGTATAATTAGTTTAGAGAATATTGTGTATATTCCTGCAGGGTTATGTGGATTACATATACACTAAAACGATTCATTCTAGTTTCCTAATCAACCAAGATATGAAATTTTTTTTTTGGTAAGGGACCGGGAGAAGAATCTCCCAGTATTTATTCAAAAACTAAAAAATTACACATCAACAGAACGTGGAAACAAAGAACCAAGTTCATCCTCTTCAAAAATCTGACATAACTCCGAGGGAATAACAACCAAGGAGTGAAAACCTAAAGGTAACGAAAAATCATAGTTAGCCGATTAGCCTCCCTGTAAATGTGAGTAATCCAGACTGGCCAGTCCTTAGCAAGAAAGCCATGGCACATGCGTACCAGGAAAAACAGGGGGTGTAAATCACTAATCCCTGTGTTAAGAAAACCCACCGCTAGCTTCGAGTCCACCTCCAACTCAAGACAAGTGTCACCCTTCTCCCAAGCAGCACACAGCCCATAATAAACTCCCCAAAGTTCTGCTAGACTTGCCGAACACCGCCCTATGTTTAAAGCGAACCCCCCACACCACTCCACTGGCCCGCACTGTCCCGTAACACTCCTCCGGCTGTCGCAGGACCTGAATTACCATGTGAGGCACCATCAGTGTTCATTTTCATCCAGCCAACACTCGGTTTCTGCCACCCAATCAACTGCTCAACCCGAGGCGGTTTCTTAGTCAAAGATTCCTTTTGAAGATTCGCAAGTGTCACCTCCTTAGCCAAATCTTTTGAGAAAACGCACTCGATCCATATCCCATTCTCCCCAAACACGTTCCCACACCTCTATTTCCAGCCCCACCATACGGCCATAGAGAACAAGGTGGACCATGGAACTCCATCAACCGACCGTCCATCTGACAAATTCATATCAACCCATTCCAACAGAGCACTATCAAAGAATACCTGATGCCTCTATGTCGGAAGTAGTGTCTCCCACACTCCATGCATAGCCGGACAATCTCGTAAAATATGAATAATTGTCTCAACGGTTCATATTTCCGACGCAGAGGGAGAGACTACAAGTACTAGAGAGAGTAAGAGTGTTCTTATGGTTAGTTGGTAATCGAGCAATTATGACTAATGTGGAACGACATCGAAGGCACTTGTGTAAAATATGGAGTGTGGGAGGTGGCACCAGTTCGACTTTACCGTTAACCAATGACTAGCAATGGTATCTCCAATCTTATATTTACTCCGCAACACATGCGCCCACAAACTCTCCCTATCATGAAGGAGTCTCCAACCCACTTTAGCAATCAGTGCCATATCCATCTGTTTTGCAGTTCTAAGTCCTGCACCACCTTCCCTCTTAGGCAAACAGACTCTCTCCCAAGATAGAAGATGTAATTTCCTTTTCCCTGCTGTGCTCCCCCATAGGAATGATTGATGTTTTATCCAGAGAGGACAATATCGATTGAGGGAGCATCATTGTGCTCATGGAATGAACCGGAATAGAAGATAGCACCGCTTTAGTAAGTGTCAGGCGCCCAGCCAAACTCTGAGAGTGGCTCTTCCAACCTGCCAAACGCGAGGACACTCTCTCCAAAATAGCACTAAATGTCTCCTTATTCATCCTTTTATGAAGGACCGGCATCCCCATGTACTTACCTAAGTCCTTGTTAACTTTAATACCACTCGCTTCACTGATGAGCCCTAGATCACTCGAGACATTGTTGGAGAAAAATATTTTAGATTTATCAAGAATGACCTTCTGCCCCGAGGCACCACAAAACTGTTCCAACACACTCCTGAGAACCCTTATTTGTGAGACTGAAGCTTCCGCAAATAGAATCAAGTCATCTGCAAAACAAATGTGGGAAAGCTTAGGACCTCCTTGAGATAACCAAATCGTCTTCCACCTTCCACCTATCACGGCCCTATCAATGAGATGACACAAACTTTCCATACAGAGAACAAACAGAAAGGGCGATAACAGGTCACCCTGTCTGAGGCCTCTCAACGGCTTAAAGGCCTCTGTCTTTTCTCCATTCCACAACAGAGTGAAGGACCAGCAATGCACTGCATTATCCATTGGACCCAAACCGCTGAAAGTCCTGCCAATCGAAGTGTATCCTCAAGGAAATCCCATCGGATCCTGTCATAAGCTTTTTCCAGGTCTAACTTCAAGAGCATCCACCCTTTACGACCCTTTTTCGGCCTCATAAAGTGTACTGCTTCCTGCATTACCACAATATTGTCAGTTTCCAGTCTCCCAGGAATAAAACTGGACTGTGCAGGTCCCACCAGCTTCGTCATGACCCGCTTCAGTCTTTCTACCATGGTCTTCGTAATAATTTGGAACAGCACATTGCACAAACTAATCGGTCTAAACTGGGTGATGCTCTCAGGTTTAGCCACCTTAGCAATAAGCACCAACAAAGCGTCATTAGTATCCGACGGAAGTATCCCTGTAGCAAAAAAGTCCAGAGCGAACTTCACCACTAACTCACCAACCACCTCCCAACTCTGTTTGTAGAAAACCGGTTGATATCCGTTTGGTCCTGGAGCCTTCAAATTCCCCATTCCCTGGATAGCATGTTTAATCTCCGAAGCAACAAAAGACTTCTCCAGGACCAGCTTATCCATACCTGACAACTGCATGAAACCTACACTCGGTAACTTCTCAACTACCTCCTCCACATCTTGCAGAGAGTACAGACGCTGGTAATACTCTACAACCAGTTTTTCTAACTCATGCGTATTAGTAATCCAGTTCCCCTTATTATTTTTCAACATCTCAATCTGGTTTCTCCACCTCCGAATAATCGTGGACATATGGAAGAAAGTAGTATTTCTCTCCCCGCAAGTAATTTATCTCTCCCTAGATTTCTGGAACCACAACAACTCCTCCTGTTCTAGAATCAGGTCAAACTCCTTAATCAAGCTCTCTTCTCGGCTCAGCAACTCATCAGTTGGAATAAGCTCTAGTAGGGTTTGGACACTGTCTCCTTCAGCAGTATCTCCTTACGTTTCTGAACCACACTAAACATCTCCCTGTTCCATTTGGACAGTGTTGATTGAAGCTGTTTCAGAGCATCAGGAGTGCTCAAATCCCTTCTCCAAGAAACCGACAGCAGCTCCTTGAATCCCTCATGCTTCATCCATGCCGCCTCAAAACGAAAGGGTCTCCTTCGAACATCCTGTGATGTCTCGGGAGATAACTGCACATATAGGGGAACGTGATCCGAGGATAAGAACGGCAAATGTGCCACCTTAGCCTCCTGCCACAACAAACGAGCCTCGGGACAACAAAGAACCCTATCAAGGCGCTTTGCCACTAGAGAACTCTCAACGCGCCCTCTCCTCCAAGTAAATTGCTTACCTTGGAAGCCCATATCAATCAACGATGACTCATTAATCCAGTTTCCAAACGCCACAGAATCCGGCGAAAGTCTACCATTTCCTTTGGAGCGTTCATCAACCCTCACGATCATGTTAAAATCCCCTCCCACGATTAAAGGCCCTACCACACTTCGCATAATCTCTCAAAGCTGATCCCCCAAAACCGCTACATCTGCTCACCGTCAGAGCTGCGTAGACGACAATCAGATTCAATATCATCTCCCCATTAACAAACTTCGCATATATGAATTGGTCCGAAGACTCCACCACCTCCATCTCGCCAATCCCAGACCGCCAAAGTAACCATAGACCCCCACTCTGACCTGTTGCATCGACCCAAATATAAGAATCAAAAGAGGGTGACGAAAATAGAGTTCAACTCACCTTGGGAAAGACACCTTGGGAAGAGAAACATGCACCAAGGTTTGAATCTTCATTCAACTTACTATCTTTATTATCTTTTAGTTTCAAGAACAATTAAGACTTGGCTTTGTTACCAAGTTTTTTATCACTATATAAACTCATGTAATCTCATTTGAGAATAACCAATCAATTTTCCTTTTCATTTTATTAGTCTATCTCTTTGTTCTTTGTCTAGAACATTTTCTTGTTTCTTGGTGTGTAATATCCAAGCAACAGCCTTCTTTTGCTGGACTAGTGTGTCATATCTAGCAGCCATTGGAGTTGGGAATATCAGCATCCTTCCGCAACTGCTGTGCGACCCTTCAATCCATTAAATCTCCCTTGTTGCACCTTTCAACTTGGCAAGTTTCTATCCTTTCTAATCCGGCTGAGTGATTCTCGAATTTGGGCGTATCAAGTGGTATCAGAGCCACTCAACCGGTATTTGTCTGTTCATCTTCTCATCTTCCATTTCTAAATACTTCTTCTTCTTCTTTCTATCTTAAATCTGGGTCATCTCCTTACTTAGGCCATTTCTATTTCAAAAAAAAAAAAAAAGATTTGCATTTAGCTAGGTCGTGGAAGAAAAATCCTGCTGGCTGAGGAGAAATCTAGCCTTGGAGTGGTTAAAACAGATTTCAAAATCCTCTTGTCTTTCTATCTTCCTTCTTGCCTTGTTACTTGGGAACTCCATTGGGTTGCTTGGATTTGTTCTCTTAGAACTTAGAGAGAAAGCTCTTGAGTGACCTACCAAAATTGAGAGAAACACTTTTGTGTGTGTGGATTTTTTATCTGCTAACTTTTGGTGTTAAGTTTTCAGGAAACCATGGAAAGCGATGGAGAAAGAGATCGGCCAAGAAATTCTGTCGCCGGGCTACCTAACTTGCAAATGAGGGCATTGAATGACACTATTACTGAACCTTATTAATAAAGGTATAGAAGAACTACACCACAGGCTCGACGAGATTCAGAATAGCCAACAAACCCGTTCTATACCCGCAGCCAGGAGAGATAGTTCAAGGAGGACTCACCGGCCCGAGGAGGAAATTGAAGAAGAGGAGTTCCATGAAGAAGATGATCGATCCATCAACCGACCTAGACGAAGTCATAGAAACCGTGATCAAGGTGATGTTAATCCTTTTGGTACAAGAAATGACAATTTAGGTGGTTTAAAGCTTAAAATTCCAACCTTTGAAGGTAAAAACGATCCAGATGTTTACTTAGAATGGGAAAGGAAAATGGAGTTAATGTTCGATTGTCAAAACTTTTCTGAACTCAAGAAGGTTAGGTTAGCAGCAACTGAGTTTATAGGTTATGCTATTAACTGGTATGATCAAGTTATGACTCACAGGAGAAGGACAGGTGGAAGACCAATAGCTTCATGGGATGAGCTCACTACATTGATGAGGAAACGGTTTGTGCAGGTTGATTACCACCGAGATCTCCACCAAAAACTCAGACACTTGCTTCAAGGAACCAAATCTATGGAGGACTATTTCCAGGAAATGGAAAGCTTAATGATAAAGGCGGATGTAGATGAAACCTTAGAAGCTACCATGGCCAGATTCCTTGCAGGCCTTAACCGGGACATTCAGGACAAAATGGAGCTTCAAGAATATGAAGGCTTGGAGGAAATGTTGCACAAGGCGGTTCTAATCGAACAACAAAACAAGAGGAAGGGTTTCTCTAAACCTTCCTTTGCTCCAAAATCAAGTTATCAAGATAAAGGTAAGTCTCCAACCCCATCAACTTCAGTTTTTAAGACTAATGCTCCTGCTCGTTTTGATAAAGGAAAGGCAGTCGAGACCAATAATTGGGCAAGGGATATTCGGTGTTTGAAATGTCAAGGACTTGGACATTATGCCAACAAATGTCCGAATCAAAAGGTAATGATCCTTCTAGATAACGATGAAGTGGAGTCTGAGGACGAAAAAGAAAAAGAGGAAGATCTCGGTCCAATCTTTGACGAAGAGGAAGAACAATTTGAATATCCAACTCAAGGGACACTTCTGGTCACTAGGAGATCATTGAGCGTTCAGCCTAAGTCCAATGACCGAGAACAAAGGGAGAATCTCTTTCACACTAGATGTTTAGTTCAAGATAAAGTTTGTTCTTTGATCATTGACGGTGGAAGCTGTACTAACGTTTCTAGTGATTCTCTTGTTAGGAAACTTGGACTTGAGACCAGACCTCATCCGCGACCCTTTAAACTGGAATGGTTGAATGAAATGGGTGAACAATACGTCAGGGAGCAAGTCACGGTTCCTCTTACCATCGGCCGATATGAAGACGAGATCCTGTGCAATGTCCTTCCCATGGATGCAAGCCATATCCTTCTAGGACGACCTTGGCAGTTTGACATGAGGGCGATACATGATGGCTACACCAACCAACATTCCTTTGATCATACAGGAAAAAGATCACTTTGGTTCCTTTAACTCCATTGGAGGTCCATCAAGACCAGGTCCAGTTGAAGAATAGCCGAGACAAAGAAATTAAACCAGCAAAACCTGAGGTATCTCCTAAGAACTCCAACTTCTTTGTCAAAGAAAGTCAAGTAAGGAAATCTTTGTACTCTCAACAGCCATTGTTTTTCTTGTATATAAATAAACACTAAATAGGATTTTCTGACCTTGCACCGGAGCTCCCGAGTGATTTGATAGGTGTTTTGCAGGAATTCTTAGATATCTTTCCAAAAGAGAACCCTGACAGTTTGCCGCCAATAAGAGGTATAGAACACCAAATTGATTTCATCCCAGGTGCGTCACTTCCAAACCGGTCGGCTTATCGAACCAATTCATTGGAAACAAAGGGACTTCAAAAGCAGATTGGAGAACTTCTTGAAAAAGGTTACATCAGGGAGAGCCTAAGCTCATTTTATGTACCTGTTCTCCTTGTGCCTAAGAAGGATGACTCTTGGCACATGTGTGTTGATTGTAGAGACATCAACAACATTACGGTAAAGTATCATCATCCTATTCCTAGGCCTTATGATATGCTTGACGAACTGCATGGTTCTTGTATCTTTTCTAAGATAGATCTCAAAAGTGGATATCACCAAATACTCATGAAAGAGGGTGATGAATGGAAAACTGGTTTCAAAATTAAGCATGGGTTGTATGAATGGTTGGTTATTCCTTTTGGGCTAACAAATGCACCCAATACTTTTATGAGGTTAATGAACCATGTTTTGAGAAAATTCATTGGAATCTTTGTTGTAGTTTACTTTGATAATATCTTAGTCTATAACAAGAATCTGGATGAACATGATCAGCATCTAAAAGCGGTTCTAACAATTCTTAGGGAGGAAAAGTTGTTTGCCAATCTCAAGAAATGCACTTTTTGTACGGATAACCTTGTCTTTCTAGGTTTTGTTGTTAGTGCAGATGGCATTAAGGTTGATGAGGAGAAAGTTAAAGCTATAAGAGTATGGCCAAGCCCTAAGACCGTTGGAAAAATAAGGAGCTTTCATGGACTAGCTGGATTCCATAGGCACTTTGTGAAGGACTTTAGGACTATAGCTGCACCACTTACATAAGTCATCAAAAAGGATGTTGGATTCAAATGCGAGATTAAAAGAAAGATCAATGACAGTGTCTACCAACTTGATCTTCAAGGTAAGTACAATGTGAGTTCAAGATTTAATGTTGATGATTTAGTTCCTTTTGTGGCAGATGATCCAGATTTGAGGTTAAATCCTTTTCAAAAGAGGGGGATGATGTGATCATGGATGGAGCTAAGGAGGATGAACTAGTAGCTGACCTTGAACTTGAGGAATATGTAGCTGAGATTGAACCAGAGGAGCTTGTTCCTGAGGATGCTATGCTTGTACCTGTTGGACCAATGACCAAGGGCAAGGACCAAACAGCTTGTTGGAGCTGTTCATTTGATATTTGAAGATAGTTGGAGCAAAGAGAACATGAGAATTTATATTGGGGATGATATATATCAAGTACAGTCCACTTTGGGCATAATACAAGCCCAAGAAAGCCCAAATAATCACTTTATTTTGTGGTCAAAAGAGGGGTGACGAAAATAGAGTTCAACTCACCTTGGGAAAGACACCTTGGATGAGAAACATGCACCAAGGGTTGAATCTTCATTCAACTTACTATCTTTATTATCTTTTGGTTTCAAGAACAATTAATACTTGGCTTCGTTACCAAGTTTCTTATCACTATATAAACTCATGTAATCTTATTTGAGAATAATCAATAAATTTTCCTTTTCATTTTATTAGTCTATCTCTTTGTTCTTTGTCTAGAACATTTTCTTGTTTCTTGGTATGTAATATCCAAGCAACAACCTCCTTTTCCTGGACTAGTGTGTCATATCTAGCAGCCATTGGAGTTGGGAATATCAGCAGCCTTCCGCAACTGCTGTGCGACCCTTCAATCCATTAAATCTCCCTTGTTGCACCTTGCACCTTGGCGAGTTTCCATCCTTTCTAATCCGGCTGAGTGATCCTCGAATTTGGGCGTATCAGAGCTGCTCGATCCCCACCGGCATGCGTCTCGAAAACTGCCAGAACATCCGCCTTACACTTCTTCAACATATACCGGATTGACCTCCAGAAATTAGGTTTATTCGCCCCCCCCCCCCCAACAATTCCATAGTATTAGATCTATCATTGAGCTTTCAAAAAAGATTCGAAAAACCGGGGAGGACCACCATCGACTCCTCCTGCTGGAGAACGGCGACCCCCACCGCGGGAGAGCCACCGGATCCCAGCGGAGAACCGCCACCGACATCTAAGTTCGTCGGGGCGAGTGAACTGCCAACCCCACTCTGATCTCTCCCGATCGAAAAAACTCCACCCAATCGACCCCAACTCTCCTTCTCCTCTCTCAATCTCTTTCCACTCGCAGAAAGTTCCAATTCTCCCTTAGTTGGGCCAAACACCAGCCTTCGTGTGGGCATATTAGGTTTGAAAGATTTGGGCCTCGGACCAGTCACATCTTGGGCGTTAAGGCCCACTGCCTTCCTTTCTTTCAAGCCTTCTTTAGCTCCCCTTTGTTGTTTAATCACCCCCCTTATGCGACGTGTTCCCCCTTACGTACTCCAGACGCATATCTGATCGTATCACCTTCTGAGGATCCTGATTTTCCTTATCTCCCGTAACAATATCAATTTCCCTTGATTCGCGGGATGCCAAATCCAGCTCCAACCTTCCAAAACTGTTAGATATCGGAATATCCCCAGAATATTTTCCCTGAGCCACAACACGACGGTCCCTTTTCGAGCCCTTACCGGAACCCCCCGCCGCAAACACCACCGGAGAATCTTGTGTAACCGTCTTCTATTTCTCGAAGCAACCAATGTGAAACCATCCTCACCTGAATCTGTCCGCGGTGGACTCCTCTACACTGGCCCCACTGAAATACTAGGTTCACCTCTCTCTCATATACAATCCGCGGACAAGAGTGGACCAAATGCCCATAGATTCCACAATTCAAACATATGTTTGTTAACCCCTCATAAGAAACAAAGTATCTCTCTCTGTTGATTAACACAGTGCCTTTGAGCGGATCCCACAAGTTAACTTCCACACACACCCTAGCAAAACGAGCCCTCTCAAAGTGTAACGTAGTGAGGTCCACTTTAAGCGGTGTCCCCAGACCCTCCGCAATGCTCAACAGGATAGCCTTGTGGTAAAAGGTCACTGGGAGATGCAATAACCGAACCCAAACAGGAGTTGTAACGATCTCATCCCGTAACGGGTCAAAGTCCGGAGACCACCGTTGCACCATTAGATAACTCCCAAAGATTTTCTACGGACCACCCGTTAAAGCCGCCATAATCTCTTCCTCCACCGCAAAGCGCACCATAAAAAACTGACGCGGGAGATCCATCACCAACATCTCCCCCGCTGGCTTGCACATCTCCCGCAGTCTCCTGCTCAACACAGATACAAAAATATTACGGCCTAGCACCTTCACAATCATGCACTGCTGCCATAAGCTGTTCATCGCTGATAGGACTTCCTCATTTATAACGATCTCAGGTTCACCATTCTTCCCATTAGGAAAAGACAGCCGCACTCGCTCCCTAAAAAACACATCATCCATCACTTCATCCCGTGTTAAAAACCCAGCACCACCACTACTCTTCACTTTGTTGACCCATGACATAGGCCGATCAGGAGGATCCCCTGGTGGACGGCCTCTCTCCCCTACATCCAGCATGGTAGCAAGATATGAAAACGAATCTGCTATATTAGGGTTCCCTTCGATCGCCGCCATCTTTTGGAAACGAATCTGCTATATTTATCCTTCCACTTACCAAGATATGAAATTGATACTAAACATGTATACTAAATTGATACTCAACATTCAACAACTACAGATTGATATGCAGTTAAGTGAATGACGAAGTTGCAAAATATTGAGATGATTTAATTCAATAGATTAAGTAGTACTTTTTTATGCTTGATAAAAAATTTCCACGCAGAGTCAGCGGAATCATTCAAATACAATAGCTTAATCACAACGAAATGATTTGACATCATCATATTATTGTTGATCACCAAGAAACGGAGAAGGTCCCGTTATAATTTATTAATTTAGCACCCTTAATTTCTGTTTATTGTTGAGCCCAACCTGTTTAATTGAGCCTATCCTAGTTGTGGAAGTTTAACTCTGGCTTGTAAAATCTTATTTCATGTTCTTGACCCCCAGGCTTCATATCATTGCAACTGAAGACATTAAGCTTGACTTAAAATTGTTAGGCATTCCAAAATGTACGAGTTATTCGCATTTAAGATAATGTGTGCCACTGATTTTCACTACAAGAAACTAGCTTATGACTGACAAGCATATCCGTTAGAAAGTCGTTGGAAAACACCTATTACCAACAAATTACTGACGGATGTGTCCGTCGGTTTTAGGTTGTCGAAAAAATAAATCTGTCGGTAATCTGTCAGTAATTACCGACGGATTTATGAAACAGGCAATTACCGACAGATTATCGACAAATATATTGACGGTCGGTTTGTCGGTAAATCTGTTAATAATTGCTTGTCGAAAATCCGTGGGAGATGGGTTTGTCGGTAAGCCCGTCGGTAATTGTTTGTCGGACATTCTTCGGAGTTATGTTTCCGACAATATTACTGACTGAACAATATCGGAAAATGTTCGTCGAACCGACGAAATAACCAACTATTTAACGATGAAATTTCGAGAAAGCTTGTCGTTTTCTACAAATTACCGATGGTATGTTCCGAGAAAGTCCGTCATTTCTGACAGATGTCCGACGGAATGTATCGGAAAATGTCTGTCGTTTCCGACAGATTTTCGACGGATATATATGTATATATTTTATTAAATAGCATAATTATATAAATTTAATACTGAAAATATTCATTAAAACTGAAATGCTTATATATTTAAACGAAAGTTAAAAGTTTTAGAAAAAATATTTTTTAAGTGAAAACATGCAAAATACTCTAAGAACCGAAAACAAATAATTGTTCCAAAAAGAAAGCAAAGATTCAAGAAAACCTAAGAAGCGGAATGTCTTGCATCTCACTCATGAACGCTGCTAGCTCCGCGTCCCTCTTCTTGTCCTCCTCGTCCCTTCTTTTGTTCCCCGCTTTTTGTTCTTCCTTTTCCTTTTCCAAAGCTGCAATCCGATCATCCTTCTCTTGCATAGCTTGTTGGAGCTCTTGGGTGGGAGCAAATGAAAAACCCGATGAACGAGAAAACGAACTTATTTCGGAGAGATTTCCTAGTCCGAAAACCCATCCCTTGGTTTTAATAGTTTCCTACACATGTATTTTAAAAATTATATAAATATTTTAAAACAAAACAAAGTAAAACAAAATTTTAAAAATATATGTTACCTCTAAAAAAATTTCGTTCAATTTCTCTCTTCTAAATCAAATAGTAGACTCCGATCCATCAAGAGATTGTAGCATCTCCTCCTCCTGCTTCCTCGAACTCTCAACAACCAGCTTAGCTCAACCATATTGTAATTGGCCGGTCTTTTTGTTGGTTTGCATATGATGTTCATATATTTTACCCTATTTTCCCTTAATATATTCACATCTTTTGCATCATTTGCTATCCTTTTTGACCATTATTGCATAGTTTTAGGATTGTTCTTGCATTAGAGTGTAGTTGCATTGCATTTGCATCTTTTCTTGCATAAACAGGTGATTTTAGAGCCTAAGGAGCATGGAAGCAATGCTGAGGAGAAGTGAAGCAATCATGAGGAGAAAGCAAAGGAGTTAAGGCTGGAGAACCAAGGTCCGGAGTCCCACTCGACCAGACACTCGACCGTGTGCTGAGAGTGACTCGACCGAGTGGAAGGAGCACAAGAAAACCCAACTCGACCGGTCACTCGACCGAGCACCGGGTCGAGTTGGCCGAGCCGCCTGACTATTTTGTCTTGTAGAATTTTTAGGGCTTCCTCTCCTTTTTCCTATTTAAGGACCTTGTACCCTGCAGCCACAAGGGAGCAAATTTTTAGATATTCTCAAACCTAGTATTTTACCCTTTTGGGGATTTATGCTTTTTGCACTTTTATTTTCTTAGATCTTGTACCTCTTTTGAAGGAGAAAACACAAGATTCTTCATACTTGTTTGTTTCATAACTTTCAAAGTATCAAGAATTCGTGTTTGATTCCTTCTCCAATATTGTAGATCTCTGTTTTATCTTTCTAATC
>NC_141890.1:42570204-42607605 GCF_030686135.1 Camelina sativa
TAGGAAATAATTGCTTGAAGCATGTAAGGCATCTTTACTGGTCTAGAACACTTAGGATTCAATTACCCCCATCCTTAGGAACTTTCGTATTTTATTTATTTGCATTTCTTTCACTTACTCGACTACTTACCCGATCAGGTACACGATAACCTGTATCGAGTAATACCTCGAGCTGTTCATATCTCACTTGCATACTCGATCACCCCACTCGATCCTGTACTCGATTGCTTGCATCGAGTGGTTAGGTCGTGTGGTTTTCTTGTTTATTTTTCTTTTACTTTGTTTATTTTAGGAATCATTAAAACCAAAATCCTAATTGCTTGGCTTGACTTGCATTGTTCTGATCATATCCTTCCTGCTAGCAATACACAACCATTTGGATTGATAACTCTTTGTACTACAACTGCATAAAGGATTGATACCCTGTATATCAGGTAGCGGGTAACAACAAAGCTCATCTTGTAGAGGACCTTGAAAAGCTTGGCCGGAGTCTCCACCTCTCTTTGCGTCAGTCGCCTCGACGCCAACCGTGTGCGTTCTCTCTGCTTCTCTTCGCGGTCGTGACTCTCACCCTCTGTGTCTCGATCTTCTTCTTCTGCTGCTCTCTCAGCTACTTCCTCAGCTTTTTTAGAGGCTGGTCTCTTCCCTCTTGTAACCGCGACTCTGCTCCTCAACCGTGAGGTTTGGTTCTCCTCCGGTTCTCCTCCATTGGGTCAGAGATGGTTCTCTCGGACGTAGACAGGTCCCTAGGTCGAGGAGATCGGCGGATTGCAACCGCTACTGGGCTATGAGATCGAACTCGGGTGTTTACACGATTGGTTGCTCGAGTACCTGCTCAGGTGACGGATCGGGTTGAGCATCGGGTTGGGGATTGGAATCGTCCACTCGGCGGTTGGGAACGCGAACCGTCTCCTCCTCCCTATGAATCACGAGCATCCACGCCGTCACCTCTGGTTCTAGCAGTGGCAGAGGTTGATCTTGTCTCCTTCTTTTGGTAAGTCCTCATCTTGGGATCCATTGTTGAATCCTTGAAAAGAGAAGAATCTAAACTCGAGATTAATAGGGTTAGTTCCCTAAAATCTTAAAGCACTCGAGTTTGAGAGAAAGGAAAAATAAAAAGATGGAAGTTAAAGAGTTTTGATCACTTATCGATTTAGTCTCGAGGAAGAAGGGGTTGGTCCTCTTCAATTAGAAGGTGTTGCCGCTAGGGTTTCACCGAGAGTGGGCTAGGGTTTTGTGGAATTCGGACACCACTCGCAACCCGAGTGGGAACACGGTCAGGCGCGTCGGGTACGGATTCGGGTAGAACCTCGGGTTCCCCAAAATTTCGTTTTTCCATTTTTTTAATAAATAAATATATATATATATATATATATATATATATGTAAACTTATAGAAATAAATTATTGTAAAAATCTAAAATAAGACAAAATAAATAAAATGAAATGAAAAGAAATTAAAGGATACCTTTGGGATTTCCTCCCAAGTGAGCTTGTTATAAGTCACTTAGTTTGACTCTTCATGCTCTTCAAGCATGGTTGTTAGGAGGGAGAGGTTCTGGAATCCTCTCCACTGAAACAGACTGGTTCAACCGATTTTTCTGGTCTTGTCCCGGTTCCACAGCAAATGTAATATTAGCTTGATGCTTGATTCCTCTTGGTTTGGCCTGGATGGAGAAAGCTTGACCATCAATGTTTGGCTTTTTAATTCCTTCCTTGATGTCAAATTCCATTTTGAAATGCTCTCCATGCTCTATGCTGATCTTCCCTTTTTCACATTTATTACTGCTCCTACCGTTTTCAAGAAGGGTCTTCTTAGGATCAGTGGATCATCTGGTTCCTTATCCATATCAAGGATCATGAAATCAGTAGGAACTTCCACTCTTCCAATCCTGAGAGGTAAGTTTTCCAGGATACCAATGGGGTGTCTGATTGTTCGTCAGCTAGAACATTGCTGAAACCCATCTTGTTGGCAATTGATAGTGGCATGATGCTTACTGAAGCTCCCAAATCGCACAAGCAGTTATTGAAAATCTGAAGGCCTATTGAACATGGCAAAGTAAAAGATCCGGGATCCTCCAATTTCTCCTCAATTCGTAGTTCATGATCTAAACACATTCCACTCCTCAGAATCGCATTCCCAATCTCTTTGACAGCTTCCTTTACCTTAATCTCGAGCTGAGCTGTGTCCTTGATGATTTCCTCTCGAAGTTCATGTGGTGGCAAGAGCTTAGGAGGTGGAGTTTTTTGTTTGGACATACGCTCTGCAAGCACCTCTAGTTGGATGTCAAGAGCAGCTGTGAACCTTTCCTCTAATTCCCCTTCCTCAGCTTGAGGCAGTTGAGGTTGATCTGTCATCTGAACATTCACCCAATGTATCATCTGATCACCTTCATCAGGTATGTCATCGGGTTCAGCCTCGGGTGGTGCATTGGTTTCCGATTCTTGAACCTGTCCTCGGTTATCATCTCGATCACTCTCCTTGGGTGAGGGATCGGGTTCATACTCGGATATGTAGTACTGGTGCTCATACATCCCATAGTGATCCATATCCTCCCCATCTTGAACATCGCTGTCTTCAGGTAGTCCTCAAAATCATCATCAAGAAAGATGGCATGTGCCGTTGCGTAATCTTTTGGGTTTTGAACAGCTTTACCTGGAAGCTGGTTGATTTTTGGAGGTGGTTGGGTGTTGTGGTGGCCTTCTAGGTATCTCAACTTAGTGTTGAGAGAATCATACTTGGCATTCAGGTCGTTGTACCCAGAATCGATCTTATTGCTCATCTCCGCAAACTATTTTGCATTGTCCATAGCGGTTGATGCTTGATTTTGTATCATCTGCTCAATTAGGCCGCATAGGTCAACTTCTTGAGATTGGTTTTGCGGACCTTGCTGTGGTAGGAATCCAGGTGGTGCAATTGGTTGCTGGTAATTACCAGAATACTGCTGCTTAGGAGCATAGCCTTGATTGTATTGGACAAAAGGCTTTTTCTAGCCTTTGTTCCCTTGGACTACGGATGGGTAGATTTGGTCTTGAGGATATGCAACATTCGGGTTAAGTTATGAAAAATTTGGGTTCGGTTTGTAGTTGTTGTACCCTTTGTTGCAACCTCCTTGATTGTTGATGTAGTTCACATCCTCTAGCTGAGCACTCTCCCCATCTTGTTACGGCCACTGGTCTTCCTCTGAGATGACATGGCCATGCTGCTGCTGGTTTAGGAGTTTGTCCTATTTGTCATTGAGGGCTTTCCTGCTCTCTTGTACTTAGCATCATCCTCGTCAGAAGATCGTATAGTGTGATCATACTCCTCATTGTAATGCCCATTAGATTGAGCCAAGTTTTCTACTAGATCCCAGCCTTCATAAACATCCTTGTTGAGGAAATTATCGTTACTAGTGGTGTCCAGCAAAATCCGTGTCTTAGGGACTACACCTCGGTATAGTGTACTCAGCAATGAAGCATTGCTGAAGCCATGATGAGGGCATCTGCTTGTGTATCCCTTGAAATGTTCCCAAGCTTCACTGAACGTCTCATTGCTTTTCTGAACAAAGCATGAGATGTCATTACGCAGCCTTGGGTTTCTGGAGTTGGAGAAGAATTTGGCAAGGAATGCCTTCTTGCATGCTTCACAAGTGGTGATGGACTCCTTGGGAAGCTATTTCTCCCAGATGTGTGCTTTGTCTCCCAAAGAAAATGGGAAAAGCCAGAGTTTGAACCCATCTTCACTAATTTCATTTATCTTGGTTAGGGTACAGAGCCTATCAAACTCATCCAGATGGTCCAATGGGTCCTCCATTGGCAGTCCATGAAACTTGTTGCTCTATATCATCTGGATGAGACTACTCTTGATCTCAAAGTTGTTGTTTTGAACAGCAGGTGGCACAATGCCTTGTCTTTGAGTGTGAGTAGATTGAGCATCTCCTGCTCCTATGTTGGTCCTCTCTTGAGGAGCTGGTGGACCATTCTGATTATTCATGACCTTCTCAATTGTGGTTGGTTGTGGTTGCTGGACTTGTTGTTGACGGATTAACCTTGGTCTGTCGATGTTGTCGATGAAAGGACTCAAGTGTTGGCTACCCTTGGATCGTGTTTGCATGCGCAATCAGTTAACTGAGTGAGTACATATGACAACCGGTCCCGCGGACCCCACTAGCCTACCTGCTAGACGCCCCAACGGACCCCAAGCTGGCCCTACAGGGCATCGATCCTAACCCCTCACTATGGATAAGAACTATTCATCCAAATCCAGATCAATTGGTGACAGCTTGTCCTGTGGGAAGGTTGTTAAAGGGTGGGGACCAGGATTCGATGAACGCTTGGCGCACCAATAACCTACTGGTAGATTTGGATGTCCACAGTGAGGGGTTAGGATCGATGCCCTGCAGAGCCAGCTTGGGATCCGTTAGGGCGGCTAGCGGTGGGCTAGTGGGGTCTGCGGGACGGGTTGTCACAGTACACGAAGGTCTACCCGATCCAGGTGATCGAGTGACGGGTCGGGTGGGTACTCGGGTTTTACCTGAAATTCAAAACAAACAAACACGAAAGTAAACAAGTTAGTTCCGAAGCAAAGTGTGGAATAGAACTTGATCTTGCAAGTGCTGAAATCTTAAATGTAGCAAATAAAATTCAACCAAACGGCAACGACGCCAAATTGATAACAGGATTTTCACCCAGGATATCAATTGCCTATGTAGTTGTAGTACAAAGGGTTATCAATTGTTATGCTAGCAGATAAGATATGATCAGAAGCAAGCAAGTCAAGCCAAGCAATAGCTGGGGGTTTAATCTAAGAATCCTAAAATAATCAAAAAGAAAATAAACAAGCAAGAACCACACGACTTAAGCACTCGATGCAAGCATTCGAGTACAGGATCAGGTGGAGTGATCGGATCAAGAAGTCAAGGATGAACAGGTCAAAGGTGTACACGAAGCTGGTGATCGAGTACCAGTTCGGGTAAGGGATCGAGTTATTGATAAAAACGTAAACAATCAAGATAAGAAAGCTCCTAAGGATGGGGTAATTGACTCATAAGTGTTCCTGACCAATTTGGGATGTCCTACATGCCTCAAGCAAATATTTCCTAGACAATGAATCTCTTAAATCTTGCTAAAACACTCTCGTGATAGAAACAATCAACCTTGTTCACTCCCCTACCCAACTCTCGTTGGAGAAACATGACCAAGCAGACATTACAAACCGATTCATTATTGTCAATAAATCTAATCACTTAGGCTAAGTGAGTAAATCTCTAGCATTGATTGATTCAAGCATTTCAACAACATCTCTCGATGGCCAAACACCCTAGATGTAGTCTCAACCTCTCGGTCTGAAAATATCATTAAGAACATCAATCTAGAAGGAAATTTATATAAAACAAACATTCAAACTAAGACATCTTAACCAATCAAGAACACATATTTGTCTATCCTATCCCTAGAAACTTTGTTTCACTACTCAAATTTCATTGCAGAAAACATAAAAACACAAATAAACGAAAATTGCATTATATTAAAAATAGAGTAAAAGTAGAAGAGTATAGAATCGAAAAATAGAAAGAATAGCAAAAGAAATTAAAACAAATCCTAACAAAATGGAAAAAGTATTTGAGTCGCTCAAGATCTCTCTCAGAAGCTCTTGCTCTCTGGTCTCGGTGTCTGCGGCGTGCTAGGGCGAGAGGAAGAAGAGGGGGGGTTTATATATGGAAATCCTTTTAACCTAGCTGCTCGGTCCTGCCCGAGGGTCTGCTCGAGGGGGGTGGACGAGGTTCAAGTCGGGTAACTCCTCGGGTAGGTCTTCGGGTTGTTCTTCCTGCTCTTAGATCCTCCTTGATCGGGTTGAGGTTCAGACTGTTCTTCTTGCATAATTGCTCCTTCGGGTGTATGCTCGGGTTTGACCTTGTTTTTCTCCATTTTAGGCTCTTAAGCACCTGTTTTCATCCAAAATGCACAAATACAACAATGCAGCACCCTAAATGGCCTAAATACAAATTCCTACAGTAAAGGACCTAAAAATGCTAAGGTTAGGGTATATATAATGCAAAATATGGACAAAAATGGGTGTCTAAAACATGTAAATTAGAGAGTTATCACAGGTCTTTGAGGACCTCCTAACTTCTCCTCATTACTCTTGATATCATTAAAATCACCCAAAACCAACCTCGGTTTTACAGATCAGCCCAAAAAGACATCTTATCCCACATACTATTGCGTTGCTTCTGATCCGGATCCCCATATACGTACGTAAGACAAAAAGTTGGTGAACCCGATTCTTATACATACATATTTGTATAGTTCAAAGAAGGTGAGTCCAAAAAGTCAATTTGCACTTTATCACCCCAAAATATAGCCATTCCTCCTTTAAGACCATCAGAAGGGAGTATATAGCTATAAGGAAAGCCTAAATCCTGCCCTATTTTATTCACATACTTATAACCATTTTTAGTTTCTATGAGGAATAAGATATCAGGTTTGTAAGAGTTCCTGATATCTTTAAGATATGGAATTGTCAGGGATTCCTCTTAAGCCCCTGACAATTCCAAAGCATTATCCTAATTTTGGGAGGGGTGGTTTCAGGGTTTCCACCCTCCCCTGTATCTCATAATTGTCTTGGAATCTTTGCTTTGAAGTTGAAGCTTGATTTTTAGCTGGAATCTCCTCTCCCTTCCTTTTCTGACCTCTATCCAGTACCTTTGTGGGTTCTTCACCAACCTCTTTTTCTTGTGGGATGTCTTGATGAATGTATTCTCCTAACCCTTCTGATTGATCTTGGATAATAGGGTCACCTTGTGGTATTGGTTGGGTACACATAGGAGTTTCCTGCAAGATATTTGCAGAGGTTTCATCTTCAGGATCTATGGCTAAGTCCTTCTGCTTCCCACTAGTATCCACCTTGGATGTAGCCCCATACTCCTTTAGAGTGGTAGGAATAAAATCAGGAGTAATAGACATATCGTCAATGTCACGCAATCTTGGTGGAATCATGGTTCTTATTGTTCCAACAATTAGAGTTGAGGAATCAGCATTGTCAGTCATATTTTCATCATCACCTTGAATTTCCTTTTGCATAGGTTCAAGGAAATTTCGAATCGCTTGATCATCTAGTTGCGGAAATTGCGCCACATAATCATAGACTGTTTCATCATGCCTTAGTGATTCTCATCGAAAGCAAAATTTTCTAAGCTTGGGGAAGAAGAATAAGATCATTATTGGTGCTTGAAAAGGATCGAACTCAATATATCTGAAAAAGATCAGCCTAGTATTGATATTCATGCTTACATGAGCCCACACCTCCCCCATCAGATTCCTCAGTAGGTTTGTTGAATCTGACTTCATCAATATGACCTAAATCTCCTCTCCTACTTCACGAACAACCGCTTTGGATCTGATATCTTCTGGTATATTTAGAATTTTTACCCAAAACGAGATTTCAGTTAAGAAAGTTGGTAAATTACGTCTTGTCCAACGATCAATTGCTACCATCCAAAGATTATAGTGCCATGGACCATTCTCAATAACCGTCAGTAAGTGATGCTCTGCCATGAAAAAGAATTGGACTGTACCATCATCGTTTATCCTACTTGTTACTCGTCCTTGTAGTTTCCAAACTTTTGGAAGAGCACCTTTCCTGCCAATTGGTTTCTGATGTTCGGGGTTTAAACATTATACAACCAGACATAAGCGATTATTAATGTAACGCCCGCGAACCTGGGTGTCGATCGACACCCATGGTGGTGTCGGTCGACACCAAGGTTTTTTGGTTCAACCAGAATGTTATAATCTTCGATTTGGTTCGGTTTGATTTTGGGAAACCATTGAACCGAGTTACTTAAGTGTTTGTCGAATAAAGGAAGGGTTTTTGGTTTGTCTTTGTCGCCGTTTAACATTTTTGAGAGACAAAGGGAGAAAACTTTGTTCTTGTGCTTTTGAGAGAGATTTGTGAGATTCCTTGCTGTTTCTTGAGAGATCTAAGGCTAGGAAGGAGTTAGAGGCTTGCTAGGAGGGTTGGATTTGTTGTTGTGGTTCAGAAACTTCCTGCAAAGAGGTAAGTGCATGACCATGGCTAATCTAAGCCTTTGATTTCCTTGTTCTTGCTTGTGTGTTTTCTTGCTGGGGATTGGTTGCTACAGGTTTCTAAGGATGTTTCCGGCTTGGGTTTTGAGTATTGGACGAGTTGGTGGAGTTTGGGAGCGAGATTCGACACGCGACTTCGCAGCGGATCGCAGTTGCAGGTGGAGTGTCGATCGACACCAGCAAAATGGCATTGATCGACACTGTGGGGTAGTGTTGGTCGACACCAATGTCAGTGTCGGTCGACACTTGGCTGGTGTCGGTCCACACCTCCCTTCCAGCCAGACGATGTTTGTTTTCCTGGTTTGTATGTTTCGGTTGTTGTTTGTTTTGAACATTGGAATCATTGTTGCTTGTGTGTATAGCCCAGTAGATGGGAGGATTGCCTCACTGAGTGTTTATCAAATACTCATTGATGTTCATATATTTTGCCCTGTTTTCCCTTAGTATATTCACATCTTTTGCATGATTTTCTATCTCATTTGTCCATTATTGCATAGTTTTAGAACTGTTTATGCATTAGAGTAGATTTGCATTGCATTTGCATAGTTTCTTGCATAAACATGTGATTTTGGATCCTAAGGAGCATGGAAGTGATGCTGAAGCAGATTGGAGCTGTCAAGAGAAGGAAACAAGGGATTTAGAGCTGAAGAATCAAGGTCCGAAAGTCCACTCAACCACCCACTCGACCAAGCACTCGGCCATGTGCAGAAAAGGACTCGACCGGATGGGAGAAGCAAAAGAAGAAGCCACTCGACCAGCACTCGACCGAGCACCTGATCGAGTTGACCGAGCCACCCACTTATTTTATCTTTTAGCATTTTTAGGGCGTCCCTTCCTTTTCCTATAAAAGGCCTTGTACTCTGCAGCCACAAAAAAAAAGAGAATTTTTAGAGAGTACAATTCTAGACCCAATATTTACCGTTTTTGGGAATTATTCCTTTTTGCTTTTTATTGCTTAGATCTTTAGCCACTTTTGTTTATTTTTCTAAGAAATCTTTGATACTTGTTGGTTTCATAACTTTCAAAGTATTAAGAATTTGAGTTTGACTTCTTCTTCAATATTGTAGATCTTCATCTCATCTTTCTAAACATGCAAGTTTCATTGATTTCTGGGTTTATGACTTTGTTCATCATGTTTTGTGATTGTGAGTAGTGGTTTAGGATCTTAAGGATGGATTAGGCTAGATATGCTCTATGCTAATCTTATATCTGAGAGGGTAAGGTTAGATCTTAAGATTCTTAGCATCACACCAATGTCTAAGTTGTTAGATAAGGCTAGATCTAGAGATTATCATGGCATGCTAAGAGATTAGATGTTTTGTTGATTTTTGACTTTAATGATCTGTTGTTTAATGCCTGCTTTTATATGATCTTTGCTAGTGAGAGCTAGACTGGAAATATCTTAGCTTGATTGTTATTGTCATGAGAATGGATTAACATGTATTAGAAGATCATTGTCTAGAGATAGCTCATTGTTGATTGAGGTTTGTTGACCAGTTTTAGATAATCATAGCTTGAATCCAGCCCATGAATCCATCCTTAGGACCTTCTTTGTTTATTGATTTCCTTTTTAAGTATTGTTAATTGATTGTTGTTTAGTCTGTTTCAATATTTGCTCTGTTTCTGGCATTCGCTCATCAACTCGACCATCCACTCGATCGAGCATCCGATCGAGTGCTTGCTCGAGCTCCTTCCAGATTTCCTGTTTTATGTTCTGCATCTTCCTGTTTCATTCTAGTTGCATTTTACTGTTGCATTCATTTAGTTTTTGTTTAATCATGTGGCATTACTTAGTTTGTTTACTATAATTCTTGTTCCTGTTTCATTTCATTATTGCTTTGATCATTCTGTTTACTTTGCATTTAGTATCCTGTTTTAGTAGGTTTACATTCTGCATTTCATAATCATAATTAGGTTGTTAGTGACAAACATCCTTCATATTTGGCTTGACTTAGATGAGTATTCACATCCTGATTGCTTGCATCACACTCATTATTGTTTGACATCTCTTATACGACAACTGCATAAGGGTAATTGAAACACCTTCCATCTCTTTCATCATATCATTCACCACCATACAAATAGTAGAGTTTCAATTTGGCACCATTGCTTGTTTGAGTGTTTATTTGTGACATTTAGGATTCATACAAGTCTAAGATTAAGCTCTATTGCTCCTTTAACCATTACTGATTCAAATTCTTCATCTGCTTGGTTGTTTTGGGTCTCAGGTACCAACTCGACATACAACTCGAGCTGCCACTCGACCGAGTGCTGTTCGAGTACCTGATCGAGTCACAACCCGGATACAATTAGTCATCTCGTCTCAGTCAGTTCGACCTTCATTAGAGCCTGTGCTCGACCAAGTGCTGTTCGAGTACCTGATCGAGTCCGTTGATGCAAACAAGATCCAAGGGTAATCAGAATCTTCAGAGGTACCTTGATCACATCAACAGACTACTAAGAGACTTGAGACAGCAGAGAACAAGAATCCAACAAGAACAGGAGAATCAGTTGCTAATGGAGCAACAAAACAATCAAGATCCAAGACCAAGAAACATTGGTGCTGGAGATGCACCAAACACACATAACCAAAGAGCTGTATTGTGCTTCCAACAGTTGCTAATAATAATTATGAGATCAAAAGTGGATTGATCTCTATGATTCAAGCAAAAAAGTTCCATGGTTTGCCAATGGAAGACCCCCTAGACCATCTTGATGAGTTTGACAGGATTTGTAGCCTCACAAGGATAAATGGTGTAAGTGAGGATGGATTCAAACTAAGACTGTTCCCTTTTTCCCTTGGAGATAAAGCACACTTGTGGGAAAAGACCTTACCAACAAGAGCTATCACAACCTGGGATGGCTGCAAGAAAGCCTTCTTAGCTAAGTTTTTCTCAAATGCAAGGACTGCTAGATTGAGGAATGAGATCTCAAGTTTTGCACAGAGAAATAATGAAAGCTTTTGTGAGGCATGGGAGAGATTTAAAGGTTTCCAAACAGAGTGTCCCCACCATGGATTCAGGAATGAGTCTTTGCTCAGCACCTTATATAGAGGAGTTCTACCTAAGATAAGGATGCTTTTGGACACAGCTTCAAATGGAAATTTTCTCAACAAGAATGTAGAAGAAGGATGGGAGCTAGTAGAAAATCTAGCACTATCTGATGGGAACTACAATGAGGACTATGACAGAACAGTAAGGTTTGCCTCCAATGATCAAGATAATAAGTACAAGAAGGACTTGAAGGTTGTTCATGAGAAGTTGGACAAGATTCTACTAAGCTAACAAAAGAACATTCATTTCCTTGCTGAAGAACAAGCTCCAGTTCAAGATGGGGAGAATGAATTTGCAGAAATTTGCTACATGCAAAATCAAGGAGGATTCAAAGGTTACAATCAATGAGGAGGATTCAAGAACAAAAAACTCTCCTATAGAAGCAACAATGTGGCCAATCCTCAAGATCAAGTCTACCCACCTCAACAACCCCAACAGCAAAACAACTATGCCCCCAAACAACAACATCAAGGGTTCCAGCCTTGATTGTGTCCCCCACCAGGGTTTCAGACTAACCAAGGCCAAAAACCAGATTTGAGAGCTATGATGCAATAAATGTTGCTTGGGCAAGCAAATGGGCAGATTGAGGATGCAAAGAAGTTTGCTGAGCTGAACCAAAAGATAACCTCTCAGTATAATGATCTCAACATCAAGTTTGAAAGTCTGAACTCTAGAGTGAAGTACATGGAAAGCAACATTGCCTCTACTTCAGCTACAAAGCCTAATCAACTTCCTGGAAAAGCTATTCAAAACCCAAGGGAGTTTATTGCTAAAGTTGTTCATCTGTTTGAGGAAGCCTTGGAGTTTATTGCTAAAGCTGTTCATCTGTTTGAGGAAGCTGTCACTGAGGACAGTGAAGTTCAAGATGGGGAGGATTCATCATTTATTGAAGCCTAGAGTAAAAGTTTCACACATCAAACTGAATCCGGAAAAGCACTCGACCTAGTGCTCGACCACACACACGATCGAGTGAATGATCGAGTGACCAGTCGAGTTGCTTCCCCTGAAACTGTTAAACCTACTAAGTATATTCCTCATGCTTATAAACCACCTCTGCCTTTCCTAGGACGTTTCAAGGCACAAAAGCTGAAAGAACTAAGGGAAATCATTGAGAAGAAGGAAGCCATGACTTTACAAGAAAAGGAAGTAATTGAGAAGAAAGAGGTGATGGCCATTCAACAAGAGGTTATCATTGAGAAGAAAGAGGAAGATAGAGGACCCCCTTTGGAAAAATATGCTCAACATCCTTTCCTCAAGGAAATGCTTCTTGAATTATCCAAGCAAAAAGCTCAAGAACAAGATACCAAGGATTTGAAAGAGATTGGGAAAGCTATTATCCCAACAAAGCTTGAAGATCCAGGGTCATTTAACCTACCTTGTTCCATCAGCTATATGCACTTCAACAAGTGTCTATGTGACTTGGGAGCTTCAGTGAGTTTAATGCCATACTCAATTGCTGAGAAGTTGGGGTATGAACATTTTAAGCCCATCAACCTCTATATTGGCCTAGTAGATGGATCAAAGAGGGATGTGGTTGGAGTAATTGAAAATTTTCCAGTCAAGATAGGGGAGGCTAGGATTCCAACTGATTTTGTGATCATGAATATGGATCAAGAGCCAGAAGATCCTCTCATCTTGGGGAGACAATTCTTAGCCACAGTTGGGGCTATAATTGATGTTAAGATTGGAACCATCAAGCTCCACCTTGCTAAAGACTTCACTATGAAGTTTGACATCAAGAACTCAGCACATCAACCTACTATTGAAGGTCAGCACTTTATGGTAGAGAAAAAAGCTAATTGTGAAGCTTTTGAGGATGGAGAGGATCTTAGGATTAAAAGTTCAGCACAAACCAAGACTGTTGAAGGGCTCAAAGATTCAGTTCAAAGGCTAACTGACTTAGTGGTGGATCTTCAAGGTCAGCTCAACAAGAGGTCTTTGAAGAAGGCAAGACCATGGCTCAAAATTAAGAAGAAACAAGGTTCATGTGTTAAGAGTGAAGTGATCAAGGAGCAGCTTCACATTGATCAAGTGGTACCAGGGAGGATCTCATCACCTCCTTGGACTCTAAACCAAGCCTGAAAAGGCAATCAAAGTCAAGCTTAGTGACTTTAAACAAGCTCACTAGGGAGGAAGTCCCTAAGGTATCCTTGTAAATATGTTTAAATTTCCTTGTAGTTTTGATTTCGTTTCTTTTATGTTTGTGTTGGACAGACTTTTTTAAGAAAGTGTAGATGGGTTTGGAGAGAATTGGACTTGGAAAAATGGATTCGCAAGCCCACTCGATCAGCCCACAAGAGGTACTCGATCGAGTGGAGGGAGAAGAGAAGTTAGAAATTTGAATTTTGGTCAAGTACTCGACCACGTGCAATCGAGTAGTGGGGTCGAATGGCAGCAAAAATGAGTCAAAGATTCCCAATTCAAATTTGAATGGTATGGACGCTCCACCCTTGTCTCTTTGTCCCCCTAGCCTCTTTATAAAGAGATAAACTCGATCCTATGCTTCTCATACTCTCACATTTGCTTAAAACATTAAAAATCTAGTTTAAAATCTCTCTCAAGTTCATCTTCTTGCTCAAGCTTAGTTCTTTTGGTTTTTGGGTCACTAACCTATTAACTTTGAGCTTTGAGTCTATTCCTTTCAATTTTTCTTTCAAAATGTCTTCAAGAACCACAAGATCATCTCAACAAGCTGCCGAACGCTCTTTGAATCGACGTGATGCACAATTAACATCAAGAAGGCAAGCTGTTGGAGGTACTCGACCACCAACTCGAGCAGCCTCACGACCGAGTGCTGGTTCGAGTAGGCGGTTGAGTGGAGTGCCGAGAAGAAGACATCAGCCAGTTGAGGAGGATCCTGAGCAAACTGAAAGTGAGGAAGAGATGCAGTTCACTCTTCAAGAACACATGAGGAGGAATAAAGCAAAAGGAAAGAGGCCAACTAAAGATCAACAACAAGAGGAAGAAGTTGAGAGTGAGAGTGAAGAAGAACAAGAAGGAGAAATGGGAGAAGAAGAACAATCATGTGGACTAACTACAAAACAGCTCTATGAAGCCTTCATGAGGATGAGCTTCCAAGGAACAAGATATCCACACAAGGAGACTATGGAGAAGCTGGGAATTGTTGAAGATGTGGAGTTTCTTTTTGAGAAGTGCAACCTAAGCAAGTTCATGAATTTGTGCATGGAGGGGTATAGAGAAGAGAGCTGTGAGTTCTTAGCCACCATCAAGTTTCACTTCTACTCAACAATGGACAAGGAATCTGGACCTGGTTGTTGTGATTTCACCATCAAGGGGAAGAAATATGAGCTTTCATTTAAGAAGATAGCCAATATCTTTGGTTTTGAAGTTGGTAGTCAAAGGAATATGATGATTCCAAGGGAAGAGCTCTTCTCTGTTTGGGAAACCATTGGAGACAACTACACCTACTCATCCTCCAAGTCCAAGAGCTCAAAGATAAGGAGCCCAGTCCTAAGGTACTTCCACAAGGCACTAGCAAACACTTTCTTTGCTAGAAAAGAGACTGGAAATGTGAATGAGGGAGAACTCAAGATGATTGATGCAGCACTCAATGGTATCATCCTCCAAGCAAGAAATGGCACCATCATCCTTGGGAGTAGTGTGGAGACTGATCTTGCCATGCTCCTTATTGACCAAATGATATACTATAGAAGTTGGGTGAGCAAGTTGCACATGAGGGGCTCAACTGGAGTTCTAACCATTGGAGACATCATCACTCCAATGCTAGTGGCTGCAAAAGTACCACTTAGAGGAGAGCAAGCAAATCCAAGATGGATTGACACCAACTACCTCATCTCTACTCTCATTCCAGCCAAAGAGATGCACAATGGGAAGCACCTTTTCAACTTTGAGCTCCCAACACTAGGGAAGACTCAACTTGTTTTACCCAGCAAGGAGCTTACAACCATAAGTGAAAGGGTGAACATTGATTTTTGGCCAGCTGCTGAATTCTTGTTTGATGGGACAGCCCAAGTGAGAGTGGATGAAGCTGGAGATGTACAGATGGCTGATGGGGAAGAGCAATTTTACTTTGAAGACTATGAGCCAAGCCCAAGAGATAGTAGAGGAGTGAGAGAGACTAGTAAGAGGTTGACACTCCTACAAAAGTGGAACAAGTGGCAAGGAAAGAACTTTGACAAGCTGAAGAAGAAGATGGGAAGGATGACTAAGTCCATCAAGGTTTTAAAGAAGGAGATTGCTGAATTAAAGAGTGGGAACTCTTCACCAGCACCATCTAGCCCTTTGAGGAGGAGTAGCTCAACAAGAACATTTTCTAGAGCTGAACTAGCAGTGGAACCGGCAAGAGCTTCAATGCATGAACCAATTCAGAGGAGGAGAAGGTCAAGTCGCCCAGAACATCAATCGGCAAGGCACTCGACCAGCTCACTCGAGCAACCACTCGACCGAGCACCTCCAATGCACTCGGCCGAGCACTTGCCCAGACCTCCTTATAGCTTCCCAGCTCCAGCAGGCTATCCCTATGGCCAAGCTTACCCTCCCATCCCTCACCAATACTTCATGGATCCAGCTCTCTTGCAGCAGTACTACCAGCAGCAAGGTCAACAATTTTTTCCACCACCACCCATTCGGCAACCAACTCAACCTGTGCACTCGACCGGACACTCGACCGAGTACCAGTCGATGGCCATAGTCGAGTTGCCTCCTTCTCCACCTCCAAGTCAACCACAAGACTCCAAGTACACATATGAAAGCATGAATGAGGATGTGGACAGCTTCTTCCACAATCCATGAGGTAACAACATCACCTTTACCTTGTACATACAATTGCATCTCTAGTTTTATTTTATTTTGAGTCTTGAGTCTTCTCTCAAATTTCTATTACACAAGGGACTGTGTAATTTAAGTTTGGGGGAGGGTTTGAGATAGTATTTGATGTTGTGTTTTGTTTTCTTATTTCAATTTTTTAGCATAATCATGTTAGTACTTGCATTTCATCTATGGCATAGAAAAACCCTAAAAATTTAAAAATTTTTGCAAAAATCTTTACAAAAACAGAGTGTTCATGTAGTTTGCATTGCATATTAGCATCTTGTTTAGCTTGTTTCATATAGGACTGTTTCATAACTGCATTAGGGATCTATGATGAGTTTTGTCTTGTTAGCTTGTTTAAATTTACTAAACTAGGATCAATGCCCAAGTTAATAGTACTTTGATGCTAGTTGAGTGGTTAGAAGCATAAGGTTGAACCAACTCTTGAATTCCTGCATTGCATTTGGTCTAAATTGAAGAATGTTGTGATTTGATACCATTTCCTATTTATAAGAACCTAATATTGACTTTTAATTATCAATTTGTTCATTGTTTTAAACTCATGGATACCATATACATATTTAGATAATCTTTTTCCTTTCTACCACTCTTGTTGATCCAAGTAGTTGATTGCACCATTAAAATCAGTTTCCCCTACCCTTAACCTACCCTTCTTTCAAGCCATGTTTATTCTTATGTGTGTGAGGCCTTTTTTGGGATTGAGCTGACAAGAATATAGCAAATAAGAAAGAAGCATCATTTCACTAGTTGATTCAAATAAGATACCTCTCCTAAGGCTTAAAAACAAAAAGAGAAAAAGGGTACTTGAGAAGAGAAGAAGACAAAGGGTAGAACTAGGATTATTTGGGTTTAGAATGATAGGATCAAACACTTTGGTTACTTTTGGGTAGACAAGGTTTTGTTCTTGTATGTGTCTAAGTGTTCTTATCTTTAGCATTCTTCTAAAGCTCAATCCATTTTTTTTAATGAGAGAACCACTATATTGATAAGCCCCACTCTAAAGAGAGACCATCATTGTCTCTAAACCGTTATTACCAAGCAAATGAGTTTAAGCATTGCATAAGTTGATTCATGTTCTTGCTTAATTAAATGTTAAAGGAAATGGTTGATTTGAATGCATGTGGATATCTAAGGCTCAAATCAGTACAGGTTGTGAGATTTGTCTAAAATCTTTAAGTACAGCTCATTCAACTTGCATCATAGTACTAGTAACTTGGACATTGATTCTAGCTAGTTTGTTAGCAAGCTTTAGGAGCCGAGATCCCACTTTCAAACCTCACCTACCTTCTTATGTCTTTCATTTGCTTGAGGGCAAGCAAAGACTAAGTTTGGGGGTGTTGATGTTCATATATTTTGCCATGTTTTCCTTAGTATATTCACATCTTTTGCATGATTTTCTATCTCATTTGTCCATTATTGCATAGTTTTAGAACTGTTTATGCATTAGAGTAGATTTGCATTGCATTTGCATAGTTTCTTGCATAAACAGGTGATTTTGGATCCTAAGGAGCATGAAAGTGATGCTGAAGCAGATTGGAGCTGTCAAGAGAAGGAAACAAGGGATTTGGAGCTGAAGAATCAAGGTCCGGAAGTCCACTCGACGAAGCACTCGGCCGTGTGCAAAGAAGGACTCAACCGGATGGGAGAAGCAAAAGAAGAAGCCACTCGACCAGCACTCGACCGAGCACCTGGTCGAGTTGACCGAGCCGCCCACTTATATTGTCTTTTAGCATTTTTAGGGCTTCCCTTCCTTTTCCTATAAAAGGCCTTGTACTCTGCAGCCACAAAAAAAGAGACTTTTTAGAGAGTACAATTGTAGACCTAATATTTACCCTTTTTGAGAATTATTCCTTTTTGCTTTTTATTGCTTAGATCTTTAGCCACTTTTGTTTATTTTTTAAAGAAATCTTTGATACTTGTTGGTTTCATAACTTTCAAAGTGGTGAATGAATGATGTATGGAATGATGTGGTGTGGTGAATGAATGATGTATGGAATGATGATTTATGAATGAATGGATGTCAGGGTGTTTCAATTCCCCCTTATGCAGTTGCAGTATAAGAGGTGTCAATCCTATCTGAGTGTTTGTGAACAATCAAGATGTGCATATGAGTCTAAGTCAAGCCAAATGTAAAGATTGTTTGTCACTAACAATCCTATAATGAGATATGAAATGCAGAAAGTAAAAACAACTAGAACAAGATACTAAATGCAAATGAAACAGAATGATTATAATAGCAAGAACAGAAATAGACACTATGCTAATGAACTAATGCAAGACAAGTAATGAACAGAAAACTAAGTGAATGCAATAGAAATGAAACAGGAATGAAACAAGAGATAAGACAGGACAACTACAAAGCATGAACACAAATTCTGGAGACGAACTCGAGCAGCACTCGACCGAGTGTAGGTCGAGTACAGGGTCGAGCTAGACTAAACGTGAAAACAGAGCAACACAAGAAAAACAGAGCAATGCAAAAACTAATCAAGCAATGATATTTAGACTAAGATATTAATAAACAAAAAAGGCCTTGAGGAGGGATTCATGGGCTGAGCTAATCATTGTGGTTATCTAACTTGGTCAACAAATCTCAAGCAAACTTTGAGCTGATCTCTAGACATACTATTCTAAGACATGTTTAATCCACTCTCATGGCAAGAAACAATCAAACCTATGCATTTCTAGACTTGTTCTCACAAAGTAAAGAATCTACACAAGCAGGCATTAAGCAATACATCTCAAACCAAACAAGACTTCTAATCTCTTAGCAAGCCTAATGGTAAGCTCTAGATCTAGCCTTATCTATGCTCCTTAAACATTGGTGTGATGCTAAGATGTTTGAAATCAAACCCTACCTTCTCAGATATAGGATCAGCATTAAGAACATCTAGCCTAGAAGAGATCTACAACAATCAAGCTTGACCAAATCAAATAAACCACAAGATCAACCCAGCCTAACCCATCCTCAAGGTCCTAAGCAAACTACTCACAAGAACACATGGTGAAATAAGTCAAAAAACCCAGAAAATATTGAAACTTGCATCATTAGAAAGATGAAACAGAGATCTACAATATTGATGAAGAAATAAAACTCGAAATCTTAATATCTTGAAAGTTATGAAACCAACAAAATACAAGAATCTAGTCTGTCTTTCTTTCTTAAACAAGTACAAAATCTAAAAAATAAAAGAAAGTGCAAAAGGAATAAAATCTAAAAAAGGTAAAAACTAGGTTTTAGACTCTCTAAAAAGCTGGACTCTTTGGTGGCTGCAAGTACAAGGGCATTATATAGGAGTGAGGTGGAAGCCCTAAAAATACAAAAAGTCAAAGCAGTCAACGGCTCGGTCAACTCGACCAGTGCTCGGTCGAGTGGCTGGTCGAGCTGGCTTCTCTCGTGCATTCTCCACTCGGCCGAGTCCTTCTCCGCACACGGTCGAGTGTCTGGTCGAGTGTGCGGTCGAGTTGGACTCCGGACCTTGATTCTTCAGCCTTAACTCTCTTGTTTTCTCCTCAGGATTGCTTCACTTCTCCTCAGCATTGCTTCCATGCTCCTTAAGCTCCAAAATCACCTGTTTATGCATGAAAAGATGCAAATGCAATGCAACTATACTCTAATGCATGATTAGTCCTAAAGCTACACAATAATGGCCTAAATGGATAGCAAAAGATGCAAAAGTTGTGGATAAACTAAGGGAAAACAAGGTAAAATATATGAACATCAACACCCCCAAACTTAGTCTTTGCTTGCCCTCAAGCAAATAATCAAGACAAAAGAAGGTAGGTGAGGTTTGAAAGTGGGATCTCAGCTCCTAAAGCTTGCAAATAGACTATCTAGAATCAATTTCCAAGTTACTAGTACTATGATGCAAGTTGAATGAGCTATACTTAAAGACTTTAGACAAGCATATCACAACCTTTATTGATTTGAGCCTTAGACATCCACATGCATTCAAATCAACCATTTCCTTTAACATTCATTAATCAAGAACATGAATCTATGCAATGCTTAAACTCATTTGGCTTGGAAATAAAGGCTTTGAGACAATGATGGTCTTTTTTTAGAGTAGGGCTTATCAAAATCAAGGTTCTCTCATGAAAATGGATTGAGCTTTAGAAGAATGCTAAAGGTAAGAACACCTAGACACGTACAAGAATAAAACTTTGTCTATCCAAAGGCTTCCAAAGTGTTTTATCCTAGCAATCTAAACCCAAATGATCCTAGTTCTACCCTTTAACTTCTTCTTTTCTTTTTCACCCTTTTCTCTTTTGGTTTTCAAGTCTTAGGAGATGTTTCTTATTTGATCTTTCTAGTGGGATGGGGAATTCTTACTTATTTTCTATGGTTCTCTTTTCTTCTTATTCTTAAGACATATAAGCATTTTGCTAGACTTTCCTTTTCTTTCTTTTCTTTTCTTTAATTAGAACCATTCTCAACCTTTTTTTACTTCCCATCCTTTCACTAGACTTTTACTTAAACACATTCTCCTCTTAAAAGACTCTACCCTCTTTTCTTTCTCTTTTTCCTCTTTTCTTTTCTTAACAGCCAAGTCCCAAACCCAACAAGTGAACCACCTAGTCCTATCTAGTTTGAAAAATGCAAACTAGAACTACACAAGGCTTTACTCTTGTCAGTACAAACCTAACACTTTCTACCAAGCTCAATCCCAAAAATAGGCCTCACACTCACAAGAATAAACATGGTTGGAAAGAAGGTTTGGTTTAGGGGTAGGGGAACTGATTCTTAATGAGGAAATCAGCTACTTGGATCAACAAGAGTGGTAAAAAGGAAGAAGATGATCCAAATATGTATATGGTATCCATGAGTTTTAAAGCAATGCACACATTGATAATTGAAAGTCAATATTAGGTTCTTATAAATAGGAAATGGTTTCAAATCTCAACATGCTTCAATTTAGACCAAATGCAATGTAGGAATTCAAGGCTTGGTTCAATCTTATGCTTCTAACCACTCAACTAGCATCAAAGTGCTATTAACTTGGGCATTGATCCTAGTCTAGTGAATAAACAAGCTAACAAGGGAATACTCATCATAGATCCCTAATGCAAATACTATACAATCCTACATGAAACATGCTAAACAAGATCCTAATGTGCAGTGCAAACTACATGAACACTCTTTTTTTATAAAGAATTTTGCAAAAAAATTTCAAATTTTTAGGGTTTTTCTATGCCTTAGATGCTATGCAAGTATTAACATGATGATGCTAAAAATTTGAAATAAGAATCACAAAACACAATGTCAAATTCTATCTCAAACCCTCCCCCAAACTTAAATCACACAGTCCCTGTGTGAAAGAAATTTGAGTAAGGATTCAAGATGAAAAACAAAAAACAAAACACAACATGAAATGCAATATATGTACAAGTGAAGGTGATAGTGGTACCTTAGGGATTGTGGAAGTAGTTGTCCACATCCATCTGCATGCTGTCATAGGAGTAGTTGGGGTCTTGCTGGTGACTTGGAGGTGGAGATTGGGGCAGCTCGACGATGGGAATCGACCGGGACTCGGTCGAGTACGTGCTCGAGTGGGGGGGGTCGAGCTAGACCACGAGTGTCAAAAATTCTGACCTTGCTGCTGGTATAACTGCTGGTAGAGTACTGGATCCATGAAGTACTGGGTGGGATGGGAGGGTAACCTGGATATCCTGGATAAGCAGCTGGAGGTGGGAAGCCATAGGGTGATCTGGGCTGGAACTCGGCCGAGTGCATTGGAGGTGCTCGGTCGAGTGGGTGCTCGAGTGACCCGGTCGAGTACCTTGAAAATGGTTATTCTCGGGTACTTGAGCTCCTCTTCCTCTGATTTGGCTCATACATTGAAGCTCTAGCTGGTTCCACAGGTTTCGCAACTCTAGAAAGTGCTCTAGTTGAGCTACTCCTCCTCAAAGGGCTTGATGTGTAGGTGAAGAATTTCCACTCTTCAACTCAGCAATCTCCTTCTTTAAGCCCTTGATAGACTTAGCCATGTTGGTCACCTTCTTCTTCAGCTTATCAAACCTCTTCCATGCCATTTGTTCCATTTTTGCAAAAGAGTTAACCTCTTGGTAGCCTCCCTCACTCCTCTACTATCTCTTGGGTTGAGCTCATAATCCTCAAAGTAAAATTTCTCCTCCCCATCAGCCATTTGCACATCTCCAGCTTCATCAACTCTAGGTTGAACTATACATCAAACAAATGCTCCTCAGCTGGCCAAAAGTCAATATTGGCTCCTTCTTGAATGGTGGTGAGCTCTTGGTTAGGCAAAATCAGTTGCTTTTTCCAAGTGTTGGAAGCTCAAAGTTGAAAATGTGATTCCCTTGATGCATCTCCTTGGCTAGGATGAGAGTAGAGGTGAGGTAGCTAGAGTCAATCCATCTTGGTGAAACCCTTTCTCCTCTAAGTGGAACCTTAGCAGCTTGTAGGATTGGAGTAATGATGCCTCCAATGGTTAGTGCTCCTCTTGATCCTTTGTTTTCCAACTTGCCTACCCAACATCTCAATTGAATCATGTGATCAATGAGCACCATTGCTAGGTCAGTCTCCACAGTGCTCCCAAGAATGATGGTACCATTTCTTGCTTGAAAGATGATTCCATTGAGAACCAAATCAATCATCTTTAGCTCCCCCTCATTAATGTTCCCAGTTTCCTTCCTAGCAAAGAAGGTGTTGGCAAGAGCTTTGTGGAAGTACCTTAGGACTGGGCTCCTTATCCTTGAGCTCTTGGAATTGGAGGATGAATAGAATTTATTGTCCCCAATGGTTTCCCACACAGCATAGAGCTCTTCTCTTGGAATCATCAGACTCCTATTGCTCCCAACCTCAAAACCAAACACATTGGATATCTTCTTCATTGAAAGATCATACTTCTTCCCCTTGATTGTGAAAGCAATGTGACCAGCTCCTAACTCAGCATCCTTCCTTGCATATGTGTGCAGCTTGACTGTGGCTAGAAACTCACAACTCTCTTCTTTGTAGCCCTCCATGCAAAGCCCCATGAACTTGGTTAGGCTGCTCTTCTCAAAAAGGTACTCCACATCTTTGTCAATGGCTAGCTTCTCCATGGTCTCCTTGTGTGGATACATGGTTCCCAGGAACTCCATTCTCATGAAGGCTTCATAAAGTTGCCTCTTTGTCAATCCACAAGATTCTGCTTCTCCATCATCCTCTCCCTCTTCTTCTTCACTTTCTTCTTCACTCTCACTCTCAACCTCCTCTTGTTCAATCTCAACTGCTGGCCTCTTCCCTTTGGCCTTGTTTCTCCTCATGAAATCACTAAGAGTTGGCTCCCTTTCTTCTTCATTTTCAGTCCTCTCAGGATCTTCCTCAACTAACTCTCTCCTTGGACACGACATCTGGCTCGACCGGCTGCTCGAACGGTCACTCGGTCGAGTGCATGATCGAGTGGGGCGTCGAGTGGCTCTTCCAGCTTCTCCTCTTGATTCAAGGCTAGCATCATGACGTTCCATGGAGGTTGCAGCGGTTTGTTGAGACTTCCTAGTGATTCTTGAAGACATTTTTCAAAAAGAACTGAAGGGAATAGACTCAAAGCTCAAAGTTAATAGGTTAGTGACCCAAAAACTTGAGAGAACTAAGCTTGAGCAAAAGATAAGCTATGAGAGAGACTTTAAAACTTAAATTTAATTGTTTTGAGCAAATGAGAGAATGTGAGAGGTATAATCTCATGCTAGGTCTATATAAAGAAGCTAAGGGGACAAAGAGACAAGGGTGGAGCGTCCATACCATTCAAATTTGAAATGGGAATCTTTGACCTGCTTTTTGCTGCCACTCGACCCCACACTCGACTGTGCACGGTCGAGCACCTTGACCAAATTTTGAAATTTCAAAATTTTTCTTCTTGTTCTTCCCTCCACTTGATCGTTCTAGCGATTTGAAAATCAAATGGGCCTTAATTCCTTTCTAGCTCGGTTGAGTACCTCTCGTGGGCAGGTCGAGTGGGCCTGCGAGTCTCCTTCTCCAAGTTTAAATCTCTCCTTATCCAACTACATTTTCACCTAAAGGCCTGTCCAACACAAACATAAAAGAAAACACATCAAAACTACAAGGAAAATAAACCATATTTACAAAGGATACCTTAGGGACTTCCTCCCTAGTGAGCTTGTTTAAAGTGACTAAGCTTGACTTTGGCTGCCTTCTTAGGCTTTGTTTAGATACCAAGGAGATGATGAAATCCTCCCTGGAACCTCTTGATCACTGTGAAGTTGATCCTTGATCTCCTCACCCTTAACACACAAACCATATTTCTTCTTGATTTTGAGCCTTGGTCTTGCTTTCCTTAAAGACCTCTTGTTCAGCTTAACTTGGAGATCCTCAACCATACTAGTCAACTCTTGAACTGACCTCTTAAGCTTTTCCACAGAATCATCTTGAAAGGAGAGCTTAGCCTTTGGAATTGCTTCACCACTTAAGCCTTCTTGACCTCCTTTGTCCTTGATAGTAAAAGGTTGATCATCAATGGTAGGAAGGTTTGTTGGGTTATAGATGTTAAACTTCATGGCTATATCTTCAGCAATGTTCAAGGTCATAAGACCCTCTTTGACATCAATAACTTCTCCAACAGTGGCTAAGAATGGCCTTCCAAGAATGATTGGATCTTCAGGTTCCTTGTCCATCTCCAACACCACAAAATCAGTCTGAACCCTTGCCTTCCCTATCTTGACTGGGACATTCTCTAACCTTCCAACTATCTCCTTATTTGACCCATCAGCTAGACATATATGAAGGTTGGTGGATTTGAAATCAGTTCTCCCAAGCTTTTGTGCTATGGAGTATGGCATCACACTTGTTGAAGCTCCCAAATCACAAAGGCATTGGTTGTAGTGAAGATAACTAAGTGTGCAAGGCAGATAGAATGGACCTGGATCCTTAAGCTTGATTGGAATGATAACTCCTCCAAGGTCCTCAAGATCCTTCTCATCTTGAGCTTCAGCCTTCTTCTTTGACAAATCAAGCAAAAAATCTTTGTAGAGAGGATATGGATCATACTGTTCCAAGGCAGGTCCTCTCTCTTCTTCTTGGTAAGCAATGGTGATCTCTTGTATGGCCATCACTTCTTCTTCTTTCTCAATCATAACCACTTCCTTCAAAGCCTTCTCTTCCTCTTGTTGCTTAGCCATCATCTCCTTTCTCTCAATGATTTCCCTAAGCTCATTAATCTTTTGTGCTTTGAAACGTCCTGGGAATCGGAAGAGGTGGCTTGTAAGCAGGAGGAATATACTTAGCAGGCTTGGCAGCTTCTGAGTCTGCAACTCGATCGACCACTCGAGCATGCACTCGGTCGAGTGGCTGTTCGAGTACCTGGTCGAGTGCAATGGCGGACTCTAGTTGCTTTGCACAAACGCCATTTGGGGCTTCAGTAACTAATGAATTCCCCCAAACTTGGACTTCACTGTCCTCAGTGACTTCCTCATCAGAGATATGAATGACTTTTGCAGTGAACTCCCTTGGATTTTGAACAACTTTTCCAGGGAGTTGGTTGGGTTTAGGAGCTGAAGTAGAGGCAATGTTACTCTCCATATACTTTACTCTGGTGTTGAGACCTTCAAACTTCATGTTCAGATCATTGTACTTTGATGTGAGCCTTTGATTCAATTCAGCAAACTGTTTGGCTTCCTCAATCTTGCCTTGTGTTTGCCCAATCAACAACTGTTGCATCATTGCTCTTAAGTCCTGTTCCTGGCCTTGGTTAGTCTGAAACCTTGGTGGGGGACACAATTGGGGCTGGAACATCTGATGTTGTTGCTTGGGGATGTAGTTTTGTTGCTGTTGTTGAGGCTGGGGAGGTGGATAGACTTGGTCTTGAGGGTTGGCCACATTGGTGCTCCTATAAGAGAGATTGTTGTTTTTGAAACCTCCTTGGTTGTAGCCTTTGAATCCTCCCTGGTTTTGCATGTAGCACAACTCAACAAATTCAGGCTCCCCCTCTTGAACTGGAGCTTCTTCTTCACCAATGAAGTGAATGGACTTGGACTGGCTTAGGAGTATCTTGTCAAGCTTCTCATTGACCATCTTCAAATCCTTCTTATACTTGTCATCTTGATCAGTTGAAGAGCCCCTTATGGTCCTATCATAATCCTCATTATAATTGCCATCAGATTGAGCAAGATTCTCAACTAATTCCCATCCTTCTTCCACATTCTTGTTGAGGAAGTTTCCATTAGAGGTTGTATCAAGAAGCATCCTGATCTTGGGAAGTACTCCTCTATACAAAGAGCTTAGAAGTGACTCATTGCTGAAGCCATGGTGAGGACACTGAGTCTGGAATCCTTTAAACCTCTCCCAAGCTTCACAAAAGCTCTCATTATTCCTTTGAGCAAACCCTGAAATTTCATTCCTCAACCTAGCAGTCCTTGCATTGGAGAAGAACTTGGCCAGAAAAGCTTTCTTGCATGCATCCCATGTGGTGATAGCTCCAGTAGGAAGAGTCTTTTCCCAAAGGTGAGCTTTGTCTCCAAGAGAAAATGGGAAGAGCCTTAATTTGAATCCATCTTCACTCACTCCATTGATCTTTGTGAGTCCACATATTCTGTCAAACTCATCAAGGTGATCTAGTGGATCCTCCATTGGCAACCCATGAAATTTGTTGGCTTGTATCATTGAGATCAATCCACTCTTGATTTCAAAGTTATTGTTTGCTACTGAAGGTGGCACAATTCCAGCCCTTTGGTTGTGGGTATGGGTGCATCTCCTGCACCAATGTGCCTTGGTCTCTACTCATGGATAGCTGGTTGCTCCATGATGTCTTGACCTTGTTGTTGTTGAACTACTCTCCCTTGCTTATGTCTCAAACCCTTTTGTAGCTTGTGGATGTTGTCAATAGGCTGTTGAAGACTGTCTTTGCCTTTTGACCTTGTGTGCATCAACAAACTCTACTACAGACTCGAACAGGTAACACGGTCGAGCGCAGGCTCGAGTGGGTGGTCGAGTCGACTGGGAAGTAATGGCTATTTGGATCCGGCTTATGGCTCGATCAAGTGCTCGATCCCAGCTCGGTCGAGTGGTGGTCGAGTAGGTGGTCGAGTGGGTACCTGAAACTCAAAACAGCCAAGCAAAGGAAGATTCGAGTTCAGTAACTTCACAAGTGTTTAAACGAACTTAATCTTAGACTAATAATGATCCTAAATGTCACAAAACAAACTCAAATGGGCAATAGCGCCAAATTGAAACTGACTATTTGTGTGGTGTGGTGAATGAATGATGTACGGAATGATGATTTATGAATGAATGGATGTCAGGGTGTTTCAATTCCCCTTATGCAGTTGCAGTATAAGAGGTGTCAATCCTATCTGAGTGTTTGTGAACAATCAAGATATGCATATGAGTCTAAGTCAAGCCAAATGTAAAGATTGTTTGTCACTAACAATCCTATAATGAGATATGAAATGCAGAAAGTAAAAACAACTAGAACAAGATACTAAATGCAAATGAAACAGAATGATTATAATAGCAAGAACAGAAATAGACACTATGCTAATGAACTAATGCAAGACAAGTAATGAACAGAAAACTAAGTGAATGCAATAGAAATGAAACAGGAATGAAACAAGAGATAAGACAGGACAACTACAAGCATGAACACAAATTCTGGAGACGAACTCGAGCAGCACTCGACCGAGTGTAGGTCGAGTACAGGGTCGAGCTAGACTAAACGTGAAAACAGAGCAACACAAGAAAAACAGAGCAATGCAAAAACTAATCAAGCAATGATATTTAGACTAAGATATTAATAAACAAAAAAGGCCTTGTGGAGGGATTCATGGGCTGAGCTAATCATTGTGGTTATCTAACTTGGTCAACAAATCTCAAGCAAACTTTGAGCTGATCTCTAGACATACTATTCTAAGACATGTTTAATCCACTCTCATGGCAAGAAACAATCAAACCTATGCATTTCTAGACTTGTTCTCACAAAGTAAAGAATCTACACAAGCAGGCATTAAGCAATACATCTCAAACCAAACAAGACTTCTAATCTCTTAGCAAGCCTAATGGTAAGCTCTAGATCTAGCCTTATCTATGCTCCTTAAACATTGGTGTGATGCTAAGATGTTTGAAATCAAACCCTACCTTCTCAGATATAGGATCAGCATTAAGAACATCTAGCCTAGAAGAGATCTACAACAATCAAGCTTGACCAAATCAAATAAACCACAAGATCAACCCAGCCTAACCCATCCTCAAGGTCCTAAGCAAACTACTCACAAGAACACATGGTGAAATAAGTCAAAAACCCAGAAAATATTGAAACTTGCATCATTAGAAAGATGAAACAGAGATCTACAATATTGATGAAGAAATAAAACTCGAAATCTTAATATCTTGAAAGTTATGAAACCAACAAAATACAAGAATCTAGTCTTTCTTTCTTAAACAAGTACAAAATCTAAAAAATAAAAGAAAGTGCAAATGGAATAAAATCTAAAAAAAGGTAAAAACTAGGTTTTAGACTCTCTAAAAAGCTGGACTCTTTGGTGGCTGCAAGTACAAGGGCATTATATAGGAGGTGAGGTGGGAAGCCCTAAAAATACAAAAAGTCAAAGCAGTCAACGGCTCGGTCAACTCGACCAGTGCTCGGTCGAGTGGCTGGTCGAGCTGGCTTCTCTCGTGCATTCTCCACTCGGCCGAGTCCTTCTCCGCACACGGTCGAGTGTCTGGGTCGAGTGTGCGGTCGAGTTGGACTCCGGACCTTGATTCTTCAGCCTTAACTCTCTTGTTTTCTCCTCAGGATTGCTTCACTTCTCCTCAGCATTGCTTCCATGCTCCTTAAGCTCCAAAATCACCTGTTTATGCATGAAAAGATGCAAATGCAATGCAACTATACTCTAATGCATGATTAGTCCTAAAGCTACACAATAATGGCCTAAATAGATAGCAAAAGATGCAAAAGTTGTGGATAACTAAGGGAAAACAAGGTAAAATATATGAACATCAAATATCTTAGCTTGATTGTTATTGCCAAGAGATTGGATTAACTTGTATTAGGAGATCATTGTCTAGAGATGGCTCATGTCTGATTGAGGTTTGTTTACCAGTTTTAGATAATCATAGCTTGAATCCAGCCCATGAATCCATCCTTAGGACCTTCTTTGTTTATTGATTTCCTTTTTAAGTATTGTTAATTGATTGTTGTTTACTCTGTTTCAATATTTGCTCTGTTTCTGGCATTCGCTCATCAACTCGACCATCCACTCGATCGAGCATCCGATCGAGTGCTTGCTCGAGCTCCTTCCAGAGTTCCTGTTTTATGTTTTGCATCTTCCTATTTCATTCCTTGTTTACTATAATTCCTGTTCCTGTTTCATTTCATTATTGCTTTGGGTTCACTAGGTTTCTGTTATGATGTTTGGGATTGCATGTCTTGATTGCTTATGTGAGTTAGTCAATTGTGTGTGGCATGGATTCCTAGAACATCTTCTTTGAGCCTACAGTGTGATTCCACAGTGAGTTTATGTTTTGTGTTATGATAATTGTGTGCTTAGTCTTCTGTTCATGGTAGTGCAAATGGCTAGAGGTGATGCTGTTTCTGGTCGTGGTCGTGGTCGTGGACGCGGATGTGGTCGTGGTCGCGGACGTGGTCGTGGTAGGGGCAGAGTCCCAGTGGTTAGTGAGACCGAGGACCAGAGTGTGACAGCTGAGGGTGTTGGCGAGTCGCAGGGTGTCCAGGAGGATTCCATGAGTGTGGCCGGAGAGGGGAGTGTTGATGCTAGGGTCCCGGGTGTGGGAGTCCCAGCGGGTGGAGTCCCTGGTGCTGACTTTACGGCTTTGCTAGCACAGTTGTTGGAGCGGTTGCCAGCTGTGGTACCGGCTCAGGCTCAAGTTGTGCCACCAGTGGTGGCGGAGGAGCGGGAGCCAGTGGCTGCAGATGTAGGAGCACATGGACGTTATTTGTCCATGCTCAAGGAGATGAAGGGTCCCGTGACTGCGCAGTTTTCGGGTGGTACAGATCCTACTGCTGCAGATGCGTGGAGGACGAGTGTGGAACGTAACTTCCATACTCTGAGATGTCCTGAGGAGTTCTGGGTGGACATAGGGGTCCACCATTTGATTGGTGGATGCTGAGTTCTGGTGGAGATCAGTGGCTGCTAGGAGAGTGCAGCGGGAGATGACTTGGGTTGACTTCGTGGGGGATAACCGCAAGTACTTTCCGAGAAGCATTGGACCGGTTGGAGGTGCAGTTCCTTCAGTTGTCTCAGGGGACGCGGTCAGTGCGAGAGCTGGACTTGGAGTTCAGTCGACTTCTATGTTATGGGGGTCGGGCTATGGAGTATGAGGAGGCTCAGATCAGGAGGTTTTTGAGGGCCCTACGTGATGATTTGAGGGTTCACTGTAGAGGGCGGAGTTATGCTACGCGTGCAGAGATGGTTGAGACTGCAGCAGGGATGGAGGAGGATATCCGGGCACAGTCAGTGGTGGTTAGTCCAGCAGTTCAGCCTAGTAGGGCTAAGCAGCAGGGTGGTTCTAGCAGGGGCGGTAAGCCTGCGCAGGGAACCAAGAGAAGGCGGGAGGCTATGCAGACGTCGAGTGGTGCGAGTTGCTTCCGGTGTGGAAGCAAGGATGACAAGATTGCTAGATGTCCCAAGAGGAGTGCTCCGACGACAGCGGCTCGTGTATGCTATCATTGTAGGGAGACAGGGTATATCAGGCCCTTGTGTCCCAAGTTGCAGCCGGTGGCAATGGCAGCGTTGCAGCAGGTGCAGCCAGGAGGGAAGCACGGGTTTACACGATTGCAGAGACTGGTGGAACCAGTGCCGGGGCGATCACAGGTATAATTTCTGGTACTTTAACTTTGTGAATTCTTAGTAAGTTCAGATTTTATTTTTGTCTGTGATAAAATGTTAGGTTCTCAACACATGAGGTTTGTCTAGGGACCTTGTTGGTGGGAGGATTTAAGTCCCACATTATGTTTGATTCTGAAGCTTCTCATAGCTTCATTACTCCAGAGTGTGTAGAGAGCGCGGGAATCAGAGGGGATCCCGGGGAGCGTTCAGGAGTTGTCAGAGTTGTAGGAGGCAAGTTCCTCAGGGTCATTGGACGAGGCAGAGGAATTGATATTCTGATCGCAGGAGAGTCGTGGCCAGCGGATTTGCTTATCAGTCCAGTGGAGTTGTATGATGTTATTCTCGGTATGGATTGGTTGCATCAACATATGGTGCATTTGGATTGCTATTGGGGTAGAGTGGAGTTTCAGCGTCCAGGAGGGAAGTTGGTTTTTCAGGGTATTAGATCGACTTCGGGGAGTCTCGTGATCTCGGCCATTCAGGCTAGGAAGATGATCGAGAAGTGACGTGAGGCTTATTTGGTTACCATATATATGCCAGAGTCAGTGGGGAAGTCTACGGTTAGCGGTATTCCGGTTGTAGAGGAGTTTGAGGATGTGTTCCAGTCATTACAGGGATTAGCACCATCTCGTTATGATCCTTTTACGATTGAACTGGAACCAGGGACGATGCCGTTATCCAAGGCTCTTTACAGAATGGCTCCAGCAGAGATGGCAGAGCTGTAGAAGCAGCTAGAGGATTTGTTGAGTAAGGGATTCATCTGTCCTAGTGTATCACCGTGGGGAGCACCGGTGTTGTTTGTCAAGAACAAAGATGGGAGTTTCTGGTTGTGTATTGATTACAGGGGTTTGAACCGGGTCACTGTGAAGAACAAGTACCTCTTCCAAGGATCGATGAGTTGTTGGATCAGTTGAGGGGTGCTACTTGGTTCTCCAAGGTAGATCTGGCGTCGGGTTATCATCATATACCGATAGATGAGGCAGATGTGAGGAAGAGTGCATTCAGGACGAGGTATGGGCATTATGAGTTTGTGGTAATGCCTTTCGGGTTGACTAACGCACCAGCAACGTTTATGAGATCGATGAACAGTGTGTTTCAGGAGTTCCTGGATGTATGTGTCATCATTTTCATCGACGATATCCTGGTTTATTCTAAGAGTCCTGAGGAGCATGCAGTGCATTTGAGGGCAGTTTTGGAGAAGCTACGGGAGCAGAAGTTGTTTGCTAAGTTGAGCATGTGCAGTTTTTGGCAGCGTGAGATGAGTTTTCTGGGTCATATCGTGTATGCAGATGGAGTTTCTGTGGATCCGGAGAAGATTCAGGCTATCAGAGATTGGCCTACACTACAGAATGCCACAGAGATTTTTCTGGGTTTGGCAGGTTACTACCGGAGATTTGTGCAGGGATTTGCGAGCAGAGCACGTCCTATGACTAAGTTGACAAGGAAGGATGTTCCTTTTGTTTGGTCACAGGAGTGCGAGGAGGGGGAGATGTTGACTACTTCGCCAGTGTTGGCTTTGCCTGAGCAGGGAGAAACCTATGTGGTTTATGCAGATGCATCCAGAGTTGGTTTGGGGTGTGTGTTGATGCAGCATGGGAAGGTGATTGCCTATGCTTCGCGGCAGTTGCGGTAGCATGAGGGCAACTATCCTACTCATGATTTGGAGATGGGTGCTGTAGTTTTTGCCCTAAAGATTTGAAGATCTTATCTTTATGGTGCAAAGGTTGCAGGTGTTTACAGATCATATTCATTAAATTAACGAAATATAAAATTTAAAAGTTATTTATATTATGTTTTATAAATCTAGGAATAATATTTATTTATTATATAACAAGAAATTTGGCAATGCCATTATATAGATTGGTGATATAGTATGTATGATCAAAACATGTCTTTTATTAGCTTACAATGTTACAAAATCAGTACATAATCTTTTTTGGAGAGAAATGTTAAGTTTGAATTTGAATTTATTTTTCAAAAATTAATACTTTTTGTTCCATTTTAATATAGTTATTTGGCTTTTCCAATGGAATGAGAATAATTTTGTGGATTTAGGCGGCTTTGGCGGCTGCGTTTTTGAGCAGGGGTAAGACCATGTTACTAACCCACACATTTATATTTGTTGCTTAATATAATTTTGGGCATAGTCATTTTTGAAGTACCTATATATCCATTAGAAAATATTATGAACTACGAGGAAGTATTATACTGATTTATTTTTGATAAAAAAAATTGATGAAATTAGTAAAAGTTATTCATGATTAAGAGTGACATAATTTTTATTAGTAAAATAGGGTAACTAATAAAAATCGTGACAAGTGTAACCTTTAGAAGGAGAACCAGTGACATAATCTAGATGGAAGAGAGGTTAGAATTGATCAACGACCACTTGTGGGCGGAACGAATGGTGGTATCTTAACCGGCCATATCGCAGCCGTGTCATCCTTGACGTAATCACGGATGCAACTTACGGAATCTCTGCAGGCCATCAAGCCGACCATGATCATATCAATATGGTGACGAGGCGGCCATTGCGTTGCTGTTGAACGAGTGATTTGGCGCCAATTGTTGGGCATGAGGTTAGAATTTTGCCTAATTCGAATGAGAACGGTGCCACATCGCCCATTTGTTCTGCCAATCACGTTCACTTCAGAAGATCTGATAGGGGTCAAATTCCCACATAATGACCCACTCGTTATCGAACTTCACATTGGTGAAAGCGAAGTGACGAAGATCATGGTCGTCCTCCTACCTTACTCCTCCTCCTACCTTACTGCGGGAGGCTGTCGCTACCGGAAGTTCCGGCAGTCTACAACAGATCCCAAGGCAGAACAAATGGGCGAATGTCATTTTTCGTGATGTCCTCGATAAAATGGAAGTCAGTAACAGATAAATTAAGCCGTCGATCAGGTCATTGACGGGTTTTGATTGAAACTACATGATGTCATCCGGCAGAATAAAGCTACCAATTTACATATCCGGCGCAGCATCCTGGCACAAATTTGTCGGTGTCAATAAGCCGGCAGTCTACAACATTATTATGGGTTCCCCTGGATCCATGACATGCAGGCCGTCCCGTTGACATATCATTTGTGCGTCAAATTCCCTCTATCCGGCCAAGTACATACGATCAAGGGAAACCAGGCAGATGCCGGAAGCTGGTTCGTCATCGAATTCAAATTGAGGAAGGCCGTCGATTTATAGCAATCACAGAAAGTGTTGGAGGAAGCACCAACCCCCAGCTGAGAGGAGATCCCAAGGCACTATCTGATCGACCAAATTAATATCGACGAAAGCGATCCAACACGGTGTGTCAGCAGCACTACGGACCTCGACCCGAAAATAAGGATTAGATTGATCCAGTTCTTGAAAGATAATGCTTCCACCTTTGCTTGGTCCTTCAATGACATGGTTGGAATCAGTATGGACGTCACCAGCCATGAGCTTAATGTCGACCCAACCTACAAACCAGTGAAGCAGAAGCGGCGGAAGCTCGCTCCTGAACGGTCTAAAGCAGCAAACGACAAGGTCAAGACATTACTTGCGGTCGGGTCAATCATGGAAGTCAAATACACCGAATGTCTAGCTAACCTCGTGGTGGTAAAAAAGAAAAACGGGAAGAATAGAGTATGCATCGACTTCACCGTAAGGTCTGCCCCAAAGATATTATCCGCTGCCACACATTGAAAGACTTGTCGAAGCCACGACTGGAAATGCATTACTCTCTTTCAAGGACGCTTTCTCTGGATATAATCAAATTTTAATGCATACCGACGATCATGAGAAAACTGCTTGTATCACCGACCAGGGTACTTATTGTTATAAGCTCATGCCATTTGGTCTAAAAAACGCCGGAGCCACCTACCACCGCCTCGTCAATAAAATGTTCGCTAGGAAGAACCACGGAAGTATATATTGACGACATGCTGGTTAAGTCCACAAACGCAAGTGACCACGTCGAACATTTGCAAAAATGCTTCCAAACTCTGAACGAGTATAACATGAAGTTAAATCCAGCCAAGTGTTCGTTTGGCGTGACGTCCGGCGAATTCCTGGGGTACATCGTCACCAAAAGAGGCATAGAGGCCAATCCAAAGAAAATTAAAGCTATCCTCGACAGTGCTTGACCGGCTGAATTGCAGCCCTCAACCGGTTCATTTCGCGATCGCCTGATAAAAGCCTGACCTTCTATCAATTGTTGCGGTCGACAAATAAAGAATACGAATGGACGACCGAGTGCGAGCAGGCCTTTGTTGAGCTCAAGACTTACCTTTATATTGCCGCCTCTGGGTCGGCAGTTAGTGGAGTACTAGTCAGGTACGATAGAGGAGAGCAAAATCCCATTTTTTACGTCAGCAAAACTTTGGACCGAGCCGAGCTACAGTACCCAACATTGGAAAAGATAGCTTATGTCGTGGTCATCTCAGCTCGTAAACTCACACCCTATTTTCAGTCGCATACAGTCGCGATCCTTACAAATCAACCTCTAAGGCAGATCCTTCACAGTCTAGGTCAGTTAGGCCGCATGGCAAAATGGGCGGTCGAGCTTAGTGAGGACGACATCGAATACCTCGCCGAACATGCATGAAATCTCAGGTGCTGGCAGACTTCATCGTCGAACTACCACAACATTTCGTTTCTCCTACCTCTACACACGAAAATTGGTATTTACACGTCGATGGTGTGTCATTGCAACACGGTTCAGGAATCGGAATTCGCCTGACGTAAGTGGAAAAGTGGAAAGTGCTAAAAATGGAAAGTTTTATGTGAGTTAGAATTTGTCCATTTTAGTGGTTGTGAGACTTGGAGGGGCTTGTGTGGCCTTAGTGGCGGACTTTTGAGTCATTGTGCCCGTGTGTGGCGGGTCTTTTGAGACATTGTGTGGCCTTTGTGGCCAGCTATTTAGCCGTGTGTGGCTTTTGTGGCGGGCTGTTTAGCCAATTGTGTGGCCTTTGTGGCGGGGCTGTTTAGCCAGAGTGCCTGTTTAGGCGGTCCTTCGGGACAGATGGTCTTTGTGACGGTCCTTCGGGACAGATGGTCTTTGTGACGGTCCTTCGGGACAGATGGTCTTTGTGACGGTCCTTCGGGACAAATGGCCTTTGTGACGGTCCTGTTTAGGACATTTGTTTGGCCTTGGTGGCGGTCCTGTTTAGGACATTTGGTTGGCCTTGGTGCGGTCCTGTTTAGGACATTTGTTTGGCTTTTGTGGCGGCCTTTGTGACAGTGAGATGATCCATGTGTGGTCATCAGGTATCCCAATGAGGGGATATGTAGTTGGTAGGACATTGAGATATCTTACGCGAGGAAGGAAACATGTATAGGGATAGGACTCAGACGTGTTCAGAATTGTTTGCTCGCGACTCTTGGGGAACTTAGGTTCTCCTAGTACTGCCATATTCTGATACTTTGTGGCTTGGGAGTATGGTTGGTATATCGACTTCGGATGACGATTCGGGGGCGCGCTGTAGGCAACCCGAGAGACGAGTATTAGATTTTTCCTGATATATTATGGCATGCGGGCTTAGGCCCGATGAGGAGCCAACATTATGGCATGCAGACTTAGGTCTGATGACGAGCCAATAAAAAATCAAGGTCTAGGCCTCTGAGTAAAGGAAAGTCCAAAATTCGAGAGCAAATAATGCCTGGAGCGTGAGTCTATCGCCTAGAGGTGACCTTTTGTAGATCGGTCGGAGGAGTGCGGGCCGTGGAGACGGTTGCACAGGAGTCCTTGGCTGATGGTTGTTTGAGATTCTAAGACGAATCTATGTTGGTGGGGGAGAATTGTAACATCCGCGAACCGGAATCCCGGTTTAGGGGATTGCATCAGTAGATGCATATAGTGCATTGGTCTATGCAGGTTTATTTTTCTGCAGACGAGTTAGGGAAAACCCTTAACACGAGTTTTGTTTCATTAGTCGGGTTTTGGCCGCTTTTGAGAGAAAAAGAAAGAGAGAAAAGTTCCCTAAGTGTTCTTGGTGATTTCTGGAGATCTGTAGATGGGGTTGTTGTAGGAGCTTCCAGGAAGTGTTTTCTTGTTGGTTTTAGGTTCAGATTCGTCTTGGCAAAGTTAAGGGAATGACCATGGCTTATCTAAGCTAAAGCTTCTCTGATATGCTTGTTTGTGTGTTGTTAGGCTTGTTAGATGGTTATTTGGGACGTTAGGAAGCTTTCTTGTGGCCTGAGATCGAGTTTTGTGGTTATAGGAACAAAGATCCGGCAAGAAGTTTCGGGGAACACGATGCTCGGCATGTTGCATCGGTCGATGCACTTTGTGCATCGTTCGATGCAAGTGCGAGGACGGCGCGTAAAACCTAGGGTTTTCGTGTTATGTCAAGCATGCGTCGGTCGATGCAGTGTGAGTGTCGGTCGATACATGTGTAACTTGCATCGTTCGATGCATTCCTTGTGTTGGTCGATGCATCCCCATGTGGTGTCGGTCGATGCATGTTTGTGTCGGTCGATGCAGAGTCCTGGTTTGTTATTTGTGGTTTGTTGATTGTTGGTTGATGGTTGGAGATGTCTCTATTGCTTGTGTGTATAGCCCAGTAGATGGGAGGATTGCCTTACTGAGTGTTTATAAAATACTCATGCATTGCAATTTGTGTTTGTGGTGTAGGTAAAGGCAAAATGTGATCGTGGAATCAAGGCAATGAAGAGGAGGATGTTCTAGG
>NC_141890.1:42607705-42629327 GCF_030686135.1 Camelina sativa
TGATCGAGTGGACTTCTGGATCTTGATTATTCTGCTCTAGCTCCCTTGTCTTCTTCACTTGATAGCTCCAATCCTCCTCAGCACTCTTCCATGCTCTTTAGGATCCAAAATCACCTGCTTATGCTAAAAACTATGCAAATGCAATGCAATTCTACACTAATGCATAAACAGTCTTAAAGCTACTCAATAATGGCCAAATTAGATAGTAAATCAACCAAAATATGTGAATATACTAAGGTAAAACAAGGTGAAATATATGAACATCAACACCCCCAAACTTAGTCTTTGCTTGACCTCAAGCAAATAAACAAGACATAAGTAGGGAAGTGGGGTTTAAAAGTGGGATCTCAGCTCCTAAAGCTTGATAATAAACTAGCTAGAATCAATGTCCAAGTTACTAGTACTATGATGCAAGTTGAATGAGCTGTAATTAAAGATTTTAGACAAGCCTATCACAACATTTACTGATTTAAGCCTTAGATATCCATATGCATTCAAATCAACTATTTCCTTTAACATTCATTAAACAAGAACATGAATCAACTTATGCAATGCTCTAAACTCATTTGGCTTGGTAATAAAGGTTTAGAGACAATGATGGACTCTCTTTAGAGTGGGGCTTATCAATACAAGGTTCTCTCATAAAAATGGATTGAGCTTTAGAAGAAGGCTAAAGGTAAGAACACTTAGACACATACAAGAACAAAACCTTGTCTACCCAAAGGTCCCCAAAGTGTTTATCCTATCATTCTAATCCCAAATTTTCCTAGTTCTACCCTTTAACTTCATCTCTTCTCAAATACCCTTTTCTCTTTTGTTTTTAAGCCTTAGGAGAGGTTTCTTATTTGAATCAACTAGTGGAATGGGGCTTCTTTCTTATTTGCTATGGTTCCCTTTTCTTCTCATTTCTTAGGACATAGAAGCTTTTTACTAGACTCTTCTTTTATTTCTTTCTTTTTCCTTGATTAGAACCATCTTTAACACAACATGCTTCAATTTAGACCAAATGCAATGCAGGAATTCTAGGCTTGGTTCAACCTTATGCTTCTAGCTACTCAACAAGCATCAAAGTACTATTAACTTGGGCATTGATCCTAGTTTAGTGAATTTAAACAAGCTAACAAGGCTAAACTCATCATAAATCCCTAATGCAAATATTAAACAGTCCTATATGAAACATGTTAAACAAGATCCTAATATGCAATGCAAACTACATGAACACTCTTTTTTTTGGTAAAGATTTTTGCAAAAATTTTCAAATTTTTAGGTTTTTTTCTATGCCTTAGATGAAATGCAAGTACTAATATGATTATGATAATATTTTGAAATAAGAAAACAAAACACAACATCAAATGTCATCTCAAACCCTCCCCCAAACTTAAATTACACAGTCCCTTATGTAAGAGAAATTTGAAAGAGGATTCAAGACTAAAAAATAAAATAAAACTATAGATGCAATGGTATTTACAATGAAAAGGTGATGTTGGTACCTCATTGGTTATGGAAGAAGTTGTCCACATCCTCATTCATGCTGTCAAATGTGTAGCTGGAGCTTGGAGCTTAGGTGGGGAAGGAGGCAACTCGACGATGGCCATCGACTTGTACTCAGTCGAGTGGGTAGGTCGAGTTGGCTTCCGAACCTTCCTTTCTTCTTCTGTTTAGACTCCCTTGCTTCCCTGACCATGAAAACACCAAAACAAGACCAAAATACCAAAACCCTAAACAATATGCACAAAGATACCTTAGGGACTTCCTCCCTAGTGAGCTTGTTTAAAGTCACTAAGCTTGACTTCTTCTAGTTCTTCAAGCTTGAGGAGCATCCTTGAGAAACATTGTGATCTTTTCATGTTTCTCCTTTTCTTCTCAGTACTTCTTAACTCTCTGACCATTGACTGTGAACTCACTACCATCCTTGTTGAGAAGTGTGACAGCTCCAAATGGTAGAACCTCTTTTATTTCAAAAGGACCTCCCCACCTACTTTTCAACTTCCCAGGAAATAGCTTGGGCTTTGAGTTGAACAGCAAGGCTTGGTCTCCAGCCTTTAGGTCCTTAATGAGGATTTTCTTATCATGGAAGGCTTTTGTTCTTTCCTTGTAGATTTTGGAGCTCTCAAAAGCTTCTAATCTGATCTCTTCAAGTTCATGCAGATCAAGGCTTCTCTTAGCTTGAGCTGTCTCTAAATCAAAGTTCAAAAGCTTGATTGCCCACAAAGCTTTGTACTCTACGTCAACTGGGAGATGGCAAGACTTTCTATAGACAAGTTGGAATAGAGTTCTTCTTATTGGTGTTTTGAAATCTGTTCTATAAGCCCAAAGTGTTTCATCAAGTTTGCTAGACCAATCTTTCCTTGTTTCTCCCACTATCCTTGATAGAATGACTTTGATTTACTTATTTGAGACTTCAACTTGCACACTAGTTTGAGGTGATAAGCTGTTGACACTTTGTGTTTAACTCCATATTTCCTTAGCATTCCTTCAAAGATCTTGTTTATGAAGTGTGTCCCTTCATCACTAATCACAACTCTTGGAATTCCATATCTTGGGAAGATTATGGTCTTGAAAAGCTTAAGAACCACTTTGTGATCATTAGTAGGGCTAACAATAGCTTCTACCCACTTGGAGACATAGTCCACTGCTACTAATATGTAGACATTCCCATTTGAAGGAGGATTAAAAGGTCCCATGAAATCAATTCCCTACACATCAAATATCCCAACCTCCATAATTGGATTTTGGGACATTTCATTCCTTCTTGTAATATTTCTCATCCTTTGGCAAGTATCACACTTTGTAATGAACTTGTGAGTGTCTTTGAATAAAGTAGGCCACCATAAACCAGCTTGTAGGACCTTCTGGGCAGTCTTAAAGGTTGCAAAATGTCCTCCATAAGCAGAGACATGACAGTGTCCCAACACTCCTTCAACTTCATTCTCTACTATACACCTCCTAAACAGTCCATCTGATCCCTTTTTGTACAAGTAAGGTTCATCCCAATAGTATCCATTGATGTCCTTGAGCAGTTTCTTCTTCATGTAAGGGTCCATGTCTGCTGGGATTTCTTCACATACTTTGTAGTTAACTATTTCAGCATACCATGGCAAATCTTCACTTTCAAGTGCCATCCATTCCTCCATTTGGTCCTGCTCGACCGAGTGGCCAAACACACTCGATCGTGTGTCTGCTCGAGCAGTCGGTCGAGTTAGATCGAGTTGCATCAGTTTCTCTTCAGGCATTGAATCATCAATTGGTATTTCTTCCTCTATCCCCATCCTGGAGAAATGATCAGCAACTCCATTCTCTATACCTTTCTTATCAACTATTTCCATGTCAAATTCTTGGAGAAGTAGAATCCATCTTAACAACCTTGGTTTGGTATCTTTCTTTGAGTAGATGTGCCTCAAAGCAACATGATCAGTGTACACAATAACTTTGGAACCCACTAGGTAGCTTCTGAATTTTTCAAAGGCAAACACCACTGCAAGAAGCTCCTTATTTGTTGTTGAATATCTTCCTTGAGTTTCATCCAAGGTTCTACTTGCATAGTGAATAACATGCAGCCTCTTATCTTTTTTTCTGTCCTAAAACTGCTCCTACTGCAAAGTCAGATTGATCACACATTATCTCAAATGGGAGATCCCAATTGGGAGCTTGGACTATTGGAGCTGATATCAAGGCAGCCTTGATCTCCTTGAAAGCCTTCAAGCAATCTTCACCAAAGTTGAATTCAGTATCCTTACAAAGTAACCTTGTCAATGGCCTATCAATCTTTGAAAAGTCCTTGATGAATCTTATGTAGAACCCAGCATGACCAAGAAAGCTTCTTATATCCTTGACTGTCTTTGGTGGTTGAAGCTGAACCATGACTTCAATCTTTGCTTTATCAACCTCAATAGCCTTCTCTGAAATCTTGTGACCAAGAACTATCCCTTCTTCAACCATGAAATGACACTTCTCCTAATTTAGAACTAGATTTGTGTCTTCACATCTCCTTAAGACTCTACATAGATTAGCAAGACAAGAAGAGAAAGAGTCTCCATAGACAGAGAAATCATCCATCAAAACTTCAACCATATCCTCAATAAGATCAGAGAAAATTGACATCATGCACCTTTGAAAGGTAGCTGGAGCATTACATAGTCCAAATGGCATTCTTCTATATGCAAAAGTGCCATATGGACATGTGAAAGTTGTCTTTTCTTGATCATTAGGATGAATTGGTATTTGGAAAAATCAAGAATATCCATCCAAGAAATAGTAATGGGTATGATTGGCTAATCTCTCTAACATTTGATCAATGAATGGAAGGGGAAAATGATCTTTCCTAGTAGCGGAATTGAGCTTTCTATAATCAATGCACATTCTATGTCCTGTTATGGTTCTAGTAGGAATTAACTCATCATGATCATTCTTTACTACAATAGTTCCTCCTTTTTTAGGGACACAATGCACTGGTGAAACTCAAGTACTATCAGAGATAGGATAGATCACACCAGCTCCAAGCAACTTAAGAATCTCCTTTTTTACTACTTCCTTGAGGTTTGGGTTAAGCCTTCTTTGAGGTTCAATGCTAGAATAAGATTCATTCTCTAGGTGAATTCTATGCATCCAGAGGCTAGCTGACTTTAATATCATCCAAAGAATAACCAATAGCCTTCCTAAATTTCCTTAGCTCAACAACTAGAAAATCAAGTTCTTCACTTCTCAAGTTAGCATTCACTATGACAGGATAAGTAGAGTTTTTACCTAGAAAAATGTACCTTAGCCCAGATGGGAGAGATTTAAGTTCTACCTTGGGTGCTTTTAGCTCAGACCAGTCATCTGTGGGGGTTTCGGCAGGGCACTCGGTCAAGTGGTGTTGGTGCTCGGTCGAGTGCGCTTGTGTGGGTGGTCGAGCTCTCTGTATCTGCTATCTGAACTGACCAGACTTCCTCTCTTAATGCTGGTAGCCCCTCAAAAACCTCTAGATGGTCTGATTCTCTACTGGAGTCCATTATCTCTTCATAAGCCTTGGTTTCTTTGTAGATGAACCCTTTTCTCCAGTTTTTGTCAAAACAGTTCTAAGGTGATCTTGTTCTACTAGCTCTCCCATCAATTCTCCTGCTAATTTGTCCAATTCTTCAACCCAAAAGACTTGTCCTCCAATTGTTGGTTTCTTCATAGCCTCTACAATGTCAAATGTCATTTTGAGGTCCTCTCCCAAGTTGAGATCAATCTTCCCTTTTCTCACATCAATTATTGCTCCTGCTGTGGCTAGGAAAGGTTTTCCCAAAATCAAAGGATCTTTTGGTTCTTCATCCATTTCCAAGACTACAAAATCTGTTGGGACTTCCACTGCTCCAACTCTAACTGGTAAATCCTCCAAAACACCATGTGGTAATCTTACTGATCTATCAGCTAAGATCAGAGATATGTTGCATGGCTTATACCTTGTAAACCCTAGGCGCTTAGCAACTGATAGAGGCATTAGGCTTACTGAGACTCCCAAATCACAAAGACATCTGTTGAAGGTCAAAGGGCCTTTAGAGCAAGGTAGAGTGAAGGAACCAGGATCTCTTAACTTTTGAGGGTTCACTTGCTTTTGGATTATGGCACTACACTCATGACTAAGGATCACCATCCCTTGAACTTCTTTGATCCTTTCCATCACAACATCTTTCAAGAATTTCTGGTTGGGGGAATCATAGCAAAAGCATATATTAGAGGCATCCTAAGCTCAATCTCTCTAACTTTTTTATCAAACAATACCTTGTACTTTTCAACCATCTGCTTCTTGAATCTTCCTGGGAAAGGTAGTGGAGGTTTGTAAGGAGGAGGATTGAACCAGACTTCTTTTTCCTTGGTAGCAACTGGCGTAATCTTCTCCTGAGAAGGTGCTCGATCAGCTGCCCGATCAACCACTCGATCGTGTGAGTGCTCGAGTGCTGGGTCGAGTTCAATTGTCTCTCCATTCTGAGTCTCCTGTTGCTGAAAACCCTCCCCATCTTGTTCTTCACTGTCCTTAGGGATTGGTAGGACGCCTTTACGTTCTGGTAACACCCTTCCACTGCGTAGATTGATTGCATTGGCATATTCTGTAGAGTGCATGATAGCCTTGCCCTTATGTTGGTCATTCCTTGTAGGAGTAGAAGAAGCCAGTTTGGTCTCCATAGTCTCAATCTTAGAATTCAGAGTTTCAAACTTAGTATGGAGGTCATTGTATGTGTTTTCCATCCTTTTGCCCATCTCAGCAAACTTCTTTGCATTCTCAATCTGTCCATTTTCTTGCCCAAGCAACATTTGTTGCATCATAGCTCTCAAATCTGGTTCTTGGACTTGGTTGGTCTGAAACCCTGGAGGGGGACACAATTGAGGCTGGAAACCATTGTGTTGCTGCTTGGGTGCATAGTTGTTTTGTTGTTGGGGCTGTTGAGGTGGATAGACTTGATCTTGAGGATTGGCTACATTGGTGCTTCTATAGGAAAGGTTGTTGTTCTTAAACTGATTGTATCCTTTGAACCCTCCTTGATTCTGCATGTAGAAAATCTCAGCAAATTCTCTCTCCCCATCTTGAACTGGAACCTCTTCTTCACCACGAAAATGAATGTTCTTTTGTTGGCTTAGTAGAATCTTGTCCAACTTCTCATGAACAACCTTCAAGTCCTTCTTATACTTTTCATCTTGATCATTGGAGACAAACCTTACTGTTCTATCATAGTCATCATTATAATTCTCATCAGATTGTACTAGGTTCTCTACAAGCTCCCATCCTTCTTCTACATTCTTGTTGAGGAAATTGCCATTGGAGGCTGTGTGCAAAAGCATCCTTATCTTAGGTAGAAATCCTCTATATAAGGTGCTGAGCAAAGACTCATTGCTGAATCCATGGTGTGGATATTGAGTTTGGAAGCCCTTGAATCTCTCCATGCCTCACAAAAGCTTTCATTGTTCTTTTGTGCAAAACCAGAGTTCTCATTCCTCAACCTTGCTGTTCTAGCATTTGAGAAGAATTTAGCTAGGAATGCCTTCTTGCAAGCATCCCATGTAGTGATAGCACCAGTTGGAAGTGTCTTCTCCCATAGATGTGCTTTGTCTCCAAGTGAGAAGGGAAACAATCTGAGCTTGAAACCATCCTCACTTACACCATTGATCTTGGTGAGGCCACAAATTCTATCAAATTCAAATCTAAGGGGTCTTCCATTGGCAAACCATGGAATTTATTTGCTTGAATCATTGAGATGAGACTACTTTTGATCTCATAATTATTGTTGGCAACTGCAGGAGGAACTATGCCAGCTCTTTGGTTATGTGTATTTGGGGCATCTCCTGCACCAATGTGCCTTGGCCTTTGCTCTTGATTGTTTTGTTGCTCCATTAGCAACTGATTCTCTTGTTCTTGGGTGATTCTTGTTCTCTGCTGTCTTAGGTCTCTTGGTAGGCGGTTGATGTGATTAAGGTACCTCTAAAGATTCTGATTTCCTTTGGATCTTGTTTGCATCAACTGACCCGACGACAGACTCGATGACTGACTTGGACAGACACTCGGTCGAGCACTGGCTCGAGTTGAAGGTCGGACTGACTGAGACGAGTATGCCTTTTTAATTCGGGTGGTGGCTCGATCAGGTACTCGAACGTGCAGACGGTCGAGTTGTAGGTCGAGTTGGTACCTGAGATTCAAAACGACCAAGCAGATGAAGAATCTTAATCAGTAGTGATCAAAAGAACAATATAACTTAATCTTAAAATTGTATAAATCCTAAATGTCACAAACAAACACTAAAAAGGCAACGGTGCCAAATTGAAACATGATATTTATTGGGGGTTGTGATGAATGTATCAAGATAAAGATGATGAATGAACAGGTGGATGCAAGGTGTTTCAATAACTCTTATGTTGTTGTAGCATAAAGGATGTCAATCCATAATTAGTGTGATGTAAGCAATCAGGATATGAATACTTGTCTAAGTCAAGCCAAATGTGATGAATGTTTTTAACTAACAACCTAATGATAATGATAAAATGCAGAATGTATAGCTACTAAGACAAGATACTAAATGCAAAGTAAACAGTAGAAACAAAGCAGTAATGATACTAAACAAGAACATGAACTAACCTAATGCAAGATAAGAAACAGGATCAAACAGATATGATGTGAATGAAACGGGAATGAAACAGGAAATGAAAAAGGAAATGAAACAGGTAGTGAAACAAGTAAATGCAGAACATAAACAAGAACTCTGGATGACGTTCGAGCAAGCACTCGATCGGATGCTCGATCGAGTGGGTGGTCGAGGTACTTAGTACGAAGAACAGAGACAGAACAACAATCAGAACAGAGCAAAACGAAAGTAAATCAAACAGAAAGCGAATAGCAATACTCAAACAAGGAAATCAATAAACAAGGAAAGGTCCTAAGGATGGATTCATGGACTGGGCTCAAGCTATGGTTATCTAAACTGATCAACAAACCTCAATCAACAATGAGCTATCTGTAGACAATGATCTTCTAATACTTGTTAATCGATTCTCATGACAATAACAATCAAGCTTAGATACTCTTAGACCTAGTTCTCACTAGCTATTACATATAAAAGCAGGCATTAAACAACCAGATTATCAATGCCAATAATCACTTAAACATCTAATCTCTTAGCATGTTTCATGATAATCTCTAGCATTAGCCTTATCTAACAACTTAGACATTGGTGTGATGCTAAGAAGCTTAAGATCTATCCTTACCCTCTCAGTATAAGAATAGTATAGAGCATATCTAATCTAGAAGAGATGTATAACAATAAAGCTTGATCAATCTAAACACCCATAACCTTTACCCAGCCTAATCCATCCTTAAGAATCTCTACACACTACTCACAATCACTAAACATGATGAACAAAATTATAAACCCAGAAATCAATGAAACTTGCATGAGTAGAAAGATAAGATAAAGATCTACAATATTGAAGAAGAAATCAAACCCAAATTCTCAATACTTAGGAAGTTATGGAAACAACAAGTATCAAAGATTTCTTGAGACAATACAAAAGTAGCTAATGATCTAAGGAAAAGAAAAATAAAAAGTAGATAATTCCCAAAAGGGTAAATAGTAGGTCTAGATATTATTTCGGTAAAGAGTGCTCTCTTTCGCGGCCATGAGATACAAGGAGTTTATATAGGAGAGAGGGGAAGCCCTAAAATGGCTAGAAGACAAAATAGGCAGGCGGCTCGGTCAACTCGACCAAAAGATGTGAATATACTAAGGTAAAACAAGGTGAAATATATGAACATCAGAAGCAAAAATAGATACAATATATACAACAAGAAATAAAATACCAACAAATAAAACAACAATTAAGTGATCCACAAGTAACAAATAAAATTCAAAAATTAGAAGTCGAACTCCTGAACCAAGTATGTTCCAAACTCAAATGCCTTTTGGGAAAGAAAAAAACATTGTTGAAATATGCTACGAAAAAGATTTTAATAAAAAACATTTCAACTAAGGTAGACCTATTCAAATGAATCAAGAACTTTTATAAAATAGCAAAAACAAAATACAAGTAGATTAAAATTTAATAAGAAAATCTAAATTTGCTTGGACTTCTTCAACATTTTATGTAAACAGCCAAGCTGAAAAAGAAAGAGGAGTACCACGCTTAGTAATCAACTATAAACCCTTAGACAATGTAATACAATGGATAAGATACCCAATACAAAACAAACGAGATTTATTAAAATGATTTTATGATGCTTGCATATTCTCTACATTTGACATGACATGTGGATTTTGGCAAATACAAATTGCCGAGAAGGATAAATATAAAACAACATTCACAGTTCCTTTTGGACATTACGAATGGAATGTTATGCCTTTTGGTTTAAAAACTCACCATCCAAATTTCAAAATATTATGAACGAAATATTGAACCCTTACTCCACATTTTCTATCGTATACATAGATGATGTTTTATGGCAAAGAACATAAACCTAAAAATAAATAAAAATTTCATAATTAGAAAGATGAAAAAGAGATAAAAGTTTTATTAGAAAGAAGCAATAGCAAAATGTAAACATAATTCAAGTTGAAGGAACTACAAAAGGAAAATAAATGCTAAGTTCTAAAATTTGCTCTCAGAAAATTGTAAAAAAACGGATCTCACCTTTCTCGGTCTCGAAAATAGGGTAAGAGAGGGTTTATATATATAAACCAATTGACCTAGCCGCACCAGATGGTATCCAAAACAGGCTACACAAGGCTAGTGTCGAGTTCCACTCCGGGTGCATGGTCGGATAGTGTAACATCCGCAAACCGGAATCCCGGTTTAGGAGGTGTGCATCGGTCGATGCAAGGTCGGTTTTTGTGCGGACAAGTTAAGTGAAACACTGCGTTTTGGGTTAGGGAAAAAACCCTTAACTCGAGTTTCTGACTCATTAGTCGTGTTTTAGCCGCTTTTGAGAGAAAAGAAAGAGAGAAAAAGTGTTCTTGAGGATTTTGGGAGATTGGAAGTTGTTCTTGTAGAGATCTGTAGCTGGGATCATTGTAGGAGCTTCCTGGAAGTGTTTTCTTGCTTGTTTAAGGTTCAGAATCGTCTTGGCAAAGGTAATTGCATGACCATGGCTTATCTAAGCTAAATATTTCTCTGTCCTGCTTGTTTATGTGTTGTTTGGCTTGTTAGAGTGTTATTTGGGACGTTAGGAAGCTTTCTTGTGTCTTGGGCTCGAGTTTTGTGGTTGTAGGAACGAAGATCCGGCGAGAAGCTTCTGGGGAAAAACGATGCTCGGCATGTGCATCGGTCGATGCATTTTGTGCGTCGGTCGATGCACTTTGTGCGTCAGTCGATGCACTTTGTGCGTCAGTCGATGCACTTTTTGCGTCGGTCGATGCAAATGCGAGGATGACGCGTTAACCCTAGGGTTTTCGTGCTATGTAGAGCATGTGTCAGTCGATGCAGTGTGCGCGTCGGTCGATGCTAATGTAATTTGCATCGGTCGATGCAAGCTTGTGTAGGTCGATGCAGCCCCAGTTGGTGTCGGTCGATGCATGGTTGCTGTCGGTCGATGCAGAGTCCTGGTTTGTTATTGTTGGTTGATGGTTAGAGATGTTTCCATTGCTTGTGTGTATAGCCCAGCAGATGGGAGGATTGCCTTACTGAGTGTTTATAAAATACTCATGCATTGCAATTTGTGTTTGTGGTGCAGGTAAAGGCAAAGTGTGATCGTGGAATCAAGGCAATGAAGAGGAGGATGTTCTAGTGGCTCGCTTAGTTGTCTGGCTTCTGTTAGGTTGCTAGATTTGAGTCCTATAATGTTGTTTAGGATTGCTGGTTCTCTGGTTTATGTTGATTGGATCATTAGTTTATGATTGTAATTAATACGGGATAATTATTATTGGTTATTGGATTATTGGATATTTATTGGTATTGTTATTTTTGCTGTTTGATGTGTTTGTGGTTAGGTGACTAGTGGGTATGGGACCACTAGTTGTAGAGTAGTTATTATTATTATTTTATTATTAATATTTATTATTTATTAAAAAGAAAAAACGGGTCGGGACATTTCAGATAGACTATCGGGTGGTTCCATTCTTTGATATGGATGTATGTACGTTCACTAAAACAGGAATAACTCTTAAATCATATCTCCGATTGGCCTGAAATCACCACCATTGGAAACATAAATCGATTTTCTATAACTTTAATGAAGCACTCAGAAGCTGAGTCCCAACATAAAAGCTTCATTAGAGTCGATCATTGAGGGTTCGTCATGAACTCGACTTGGTGCCCTTTGGCAATGGTCAGATGGTATGGTCAGGTGCCTCCCTTTTCCTTCTTGATGCTTAAAATCCTCTTGTGTAAACCCCATAAATGGCACCAGATCCTTGTGATAACTGCAACTTGTCAATCCTTGTTTTTGCTCTTTTTAGGTTCCAACAAAGTACTTGTTTTCATCCAAAATGTGACAATGCAGTAATGCAACACTCTAAAACACCTAAATGCAAATATCTAATATTAATGAACTAAAACCACTAAGGACAAACTCTTAACAATGCAAAACATGACTAAAAAGATGTCTGAGAAAGTGTAAAATAAAGAGATATCAACATCCCCTAACTTATCTTTTGCTAGTCCTCTAGCAAGAAAGTAAGAGGATGAGATTTGAAAGTGGGGACTCAGAGCCAAAAATTACTGATCGATTAGTTAAATTCAATGTCCTAGTTATTAACACTAACATAACATCCGTGAACCAAAAAATGGATTTTTGGAGGATGTGTCGATCGACACCCATGTCGACACAGTGTTTTGGTCGAATGTTCGGTTCAATTTTAGGATTCTCGATTCAAGTTGGTTCGGTTTGGGGGTCATAGTTAAAGCGGGAAATCGACAATTTTTGGTTTCGAAAACCTATTTGTCGCCCTCCTTTGTGAGAAAAGTGAGAATAACGATTCTCAAAAAGTTCATGTGAGTTTTCCTAAAGGTTCCCTAATGTTTTTGCCATTTTTCTTGAGAGTTTTTGGCTTGGAGGTTGGAGATCTAAGGCTGAGAACGTGGGAGAAGCTTGTGGTGGTGTGTTTTTCGTCATCGTTGGTGAGATCTCTCTGTTTGGCAAAGGTGAGTGCATGACCATGGTTTATCTAAGCTAAGATATCTGTTTTATGTGATTTTTATGATGTGTTGATGTTTTCTTGTGAGTTCTATGCGTTTTTCGGGACTCCTGAGGCTTAGATCTGCTCATGTTCGTGTGGGACGGATTGGAGAAGTTTGGAGGCAAGATTTAGATTTTCTGATCATGAAGAGGCGATGCTCAACAGGAGTGTCGATCGACACAAGTCGTCAACACTTATGCGAGGATGGCGTGTTTGACCTACGAGTGTCGATCGATGCCATGTGGAGGTGTCCGTCAATGCAGTTAAAGATTTTGTGAAATGTCGGGCATGCGTCGATCGACACAAGGAGTGTGTCAGTGGACGCAAGGTGGTCTGTGTCGGTCGACACATGTTCTGTATCGGTTGACACACCCTTTGCAGGTGTCAGTGTCGATCGACACCAAGTGGGTGTCGGTCGATACCAATCTTTAGCAGCGGCTGATGACATGTTTTTTTATGTATTGCCTGGTTTGTTTTATTGTTTGTTGATTCTGGCATGAGAGATCTTATTGCTTGTGTGTATAGCCCAGTAGATGGAAGGATTGCCTCACTATGAATTTCTGGTAATACTTACGCCTCTTTTGTGTTGTGGCGCAGGTAAAGGCAAAGTGTGATCGTGAAATCAAGGCTATGAAGAGGAGGATGTTCTAGAGGCTTGGTTGTTTCCTTTTTGTCCGTGATAGGATGCTAGAGTGGAACTTAGTGGTCTAGAACGGTTGTTAGGATTGCTGGTTCTATGACTTTGTTATGTTTTGGATTGTTGTTGGTATTGACTTCATGATATTCTTTATTCGTTGTTGGTTTCTTGGAATGCTTTATTTGTTAACCGTTGTTTGTTATTGATTGGGATAGGTTGCTAGTGAGTATGGGATAACTAGATACTAGAAAAAAAAATGAGTCGGGTTGTTTCAACTAAGATGCATGGTGAATGAGTCTACTTAAGAATTTTGCCACACAAACCACAACGAACCCGGATTCTATCCTTAATGTACTCATGCATTCAGATTTGTCATTCTCTTTAACAATCATTAACAAAGAACCATGAATCAAAGTTTACATTGTTATCAAACTCAATTTGGCTAGGGTGAAGGTTTTTAGAGACAAAGAAAATCATCTTGTAACATCCTCAAACTCTATATGTATGGACCACTTCAATTGCAGTCCATTAACGGCCCAATTTGAAAAAAATATTGAAACGACAAGGGTTTGGTCGTTGAGTGAGGCCGTATATATGTATAAGCGTAATCATCTCCCTCTTCGTTTGGACAAGAGTAAAACCTAGTCTAAGCCGCCAATAGAGAGAGAGAGGAAGAAGAAGAATTGTTGAGAAGCAAAGGCATCTACCACCACCGTAGCTACACCGTTAGTCACCGTCACACACCGGAGATACCAGAGATTTTCACCGCACTCAGCCTTTGCCGCCGTGTGAAACATCTTCACCAGAGAGATCTGTGTTGCCGAGTCCTCCACTTCGCCGTTCAACTCGTCAAGTCCAGCCGTCGAGGAAAGTTGCAGAAAGAGGTAACAACGAAGCTCTACGTCTCGTGTTGTTGTTGTTGTTGTTGTTATGGTTGTGTTGTTCGTTCATAACTAAACCGGGTGATTTAAGTTCAGAACCAAAGCTTGATTATCGAACGTGCATGAGCTGATTTGTGGTGTCATGCATGGTTACGTACGTTTACGGTGACGATGGTTAATTAAATATTGGTGGATCGTGTATTATGGCTGGTTTAGGAGTTGGTATTAAATCGAGAGCATGTGATCGTGGACTAAATTACGGTGTTATGAATTATTGGTTTGATTTAATTATTAAACTACATCTAATTAATTTATTTGGGAAACACCAGCACAATTAAATCGGGTTGATAATTAGATTAAATCATGGATTATTATTGGAATATAATCTTTGATGTTTAATCTAACCATTGCGGATTAAGGTCGTTGTTGGATCGGATTTTGTCGTTGCTGGCTTCTACTCGAGAATCAACCAAATTGCTAAGGTGAGGGTTGGATTTGCGGAAATACATTGGTTACTTTCTAAGCATAATTTCATGAATTGCTTGTATAGGCTTGGAAACTATGTGATTGGTTATGACTATTGTTTGATATTGTGTGTTATGATGTGATGATTAGATCTATGATAATAGAAGTGTGATGACATGGTACAATGATATGATGCATGATGATTGATGATATGAGATGATATGAGATTATGTACTGGGACACGAACATGAGATTTATTTCGTGTCTCGTGATGGGAAAACCTGAGATTGGTTTTGTGCCTGGTGATTGTACGAACATGAGATTTGTTTCGTGCCGTGTGATTGGATGAACATGAGATCTGTTTCGTGTCGTGTGATTGGACGAGCCTGAGATTGGTTTTGTGCCATGCTAAGCTGATGAGATTTCGGTTTAGCGTTGTTTGTTGATGAATGCACATAAATGATTGACTATGATGATATGAGAAATATGGTTTAAATATTCTTGGTATGTACTAGGTTGAAATTATGTGAAACCGTTATGCTTGCTAGATGTATATCAAGAAAATGGAGTCTGATTCTGTGCTATGCAATTATTATTGAATGTGAGTAGCTTGTCGTCATCGTATTTCAGTGGGCAGTGTTGACCCCCTCACTGAGTAATTAATTACTCACCCCTCCTTTCTATTTATTTTTCTCAGGTTAGTTTTCTTTGTTATTTGAATTTTAGAGATTGTGGTTTTGAGCCAAACCAAGAAGTCAACACAGTGACCAGACCATAAGGCGGGTCTGGGTATTATAATTTTGGTATCAGAGCCTCAGGTTATGTCAAACCGGTTCCGACCCGGGAGGCAGTTCTGAGGAGGGTTACTGATTTGGCTTATTTCCATTTTGTTTAGATGCCGCCAAAGGGAAAATGTGGAGGACAAACAAAGGGTGCTACACAACCAAGAGTGAGGGCCGAGAGCCCAGTGCATGAAGAACAGCCGGAAGTCGTGCATGTCATTCTAGCTCAGGCGGGAGAGGCTACTGAGATGGCTATGTTTGAGCAATTCCTTTGGTTCCAGGAATTCATGCAAAGGGAGCCAAACTTGAGAGGAGCACCAGGGGTGATTCCACCACAGCAGGATGCACCAGGGCTGATGCACTAGAGAGGTTAGTCTCGCCTCAGCATCAGCCACCACCTCCACCCCCGCCGGTCCAGGTGCAGGGTCTGTCATACTGGGAGGCTATGAGAAATTTGAAGGACATGGGCATGGAACTTTTGGTGGAAAGTCCAATCCTATTGATGCTGATCACTGGAGGAAGAGATTGGAGAGGAATTTGGATAATTCTAGGTGTCCACATGAGTACCGCAGGGACTTGGCGGTGCAGTATCTGAAGGATGAGGTATTGGTATGGTGGGAAAAGGTGGTAGAACAGACACAAGGACGGTATGAGCTGACTTAGGAGGATTTTAGGACCGAATTCTCCAGGAAGTATTTTCCCATAGAAGCTATGAATCATATGGGGAATAATTTTCTGGAGCTTCGTCAAGGCTCCACGACGGTGCGGGACTATGATAGGGAGTTTGATCGACTGAGCAGGTGTGCTGGTAGATTCATGAATGAGGATGAGTTGATTCGCAGGTTTCTGAGGGGTTTGAGGATTGAGCTCAATAATCAGTGTGAGATGTACGACTATCACAATAAGATTGAACTAGTGGAAAAAGCTGCTAATTTGGAGATCGGGTTGGAAAAGGAGATGAATCAAAACAAAGAAGCACATGCAAAAGCTACAAAGGGGACAAACTCTAATAAGAGGACTTGGGATAACCAAATTGATGGACCAATGCAGGATCAAGGACAAGCGTGTGGTACTTGTGGAAAGTCACACCGTGGAATTTGTTGGATAACTTTAGGAGGTTGCATGAAGTGTGGTGAATTGGGGCATAAAAGGGAGAACTGTCCAAAAGGTGTTGATCATTGCCATAAGTGTGGGCGACACGGCCAATATGCCAGGGATTGCAGAGTGAAACAATACAACAGAGATGAAGAGCAATTACCACCATCACCAAAAAGATTAGCCTTGGGAAAACGGCTAGATTGATAAGAGAAATATGGTTTAAATATTATTGGTATGTACTAGGTTGAGTTTATGTGAAACCGTTATGCTTGCTAGATTTATATCAAGAAAATGGAGTCTGATTCTATGCTATGCAATTATTTTTGAATGTGAGTAGTTTGTCGTCATTGTATTTCAGTGGGCAGTGTTGACCCCCTCACTGAGTAATTAATTACTCACACCTCCTTTCTATTTATTTTTTTTAGGTTAGTTGTGTTCCTTATTTGAATTTTAGAGATTGCGGTTTTGAGCCAAACCAAGAAGTCAACACATTGACCAGACCGTAAGGCGGGTCTTGGTGTTACACTTCTTCTCAAAGGGTTTATCATTTAAGAACTGGTTTCTCTCAATGAAAAGAAGGATTGAGCTTTAGAAGAATGCTAAAGGTAAGCTCCAACATATGCATACAAGAATAGGATCCCATCTATCCAAAGGTAAATATATCGATATTGATCCTACCTAATTTACGCCCAGTAAATGTCTAATTTCTACCTTTTAGCTTTAGCTTTTCTAAACCCATTTTTTTTAGCTAGTCTTAGGGGTGATTTCTTTCTTTGAGCTTTCTAGCGGATTTGTGTTCTATCAAGCTATGGTTTTTTTTTCTCTTTTTTTTAAAAAAATATTTTTTTAGAACCAACTCTCTCTTTTTTTTAATTTTGTTCTCAGATCTTTTACTAGAATTTTTGAAACTTTTATCACCCTCCTTTCCTAATGACTTTGTACCCTTTTCTTTCCCATTTTTTTTTTATTTTCTTTTTCTTTTTAATCCAAAAACTCTCAAATCCCTAAAATAAGTGCCCACCTAATCTTATCTAGTCTGGATAATGCGAAACTAGAACTACTTACGTTCATATTCTTGTCGCCTCAAACCTAACAATTTCTACCAAGCTCAATCTGAAAAAAGGTCTAACAATCAAAGAATAGCAATGGCTTGAAAGAAGGGTAAGGTTTAAGGTGGGATGAACTGTTCCAATAATGGGAATCAACTACTTGGATTAACATGGGTGGTAAAAAGAAAATAGAGAATCCAAGTATGTGTGTTGTGTCCATGAGTTTAATTTCAGTGCATTACTTGATAATTATTAGTCAAGATCAGGTTCAAATAAGATAGGGAATGATATCAAATCATATCCTGCTTTGACTAAGTTTCAAATGCAGATAAAAGTATTTGAGGTGTGGTTCAGTTCTACTTTTCAAACTCAATCAACAAGAATCCGACAGCTAATAATGAGGGCATTGAATTTATCCTAGTGAATCAGCGAGTTTACAAGGCTATAGTCATCATAATCCCCAATATATGTGCAAACAATCCTATGTGAAGCAATCTAGACTCAATCCTATAATATAAATGCAACTACATGAACATTCTTTTTTTAATATTGTTTTTCAAAATTTTCATTTTTTTTCTTTTTTTTCTATGCAAATAGATGCATACTCAAATGAATAAAACTATTATGCAAAAATTTGAAATAAGAAAATATAACACAATGTTAAATACATTCTCAGACCCTCCCCCAAACTTAAATTACACAGTTCCTTGTGTAAATAAAAGTCTGAAAAAGAATCCAACAATCACAAAATGAAACAACTTACAATGCAATTGTATAAACAATGGTTGAATGAAAGTGGTACCTCATTGTTTATTGAAGAAAGAGGTTGTAACAGCTCCCATGCTTTCCAGGGTGTATCCAGGATTGTCACCAGCTTCAGTGGGTGATGAGGTTAGCTCATTAGTAACCTCGGTTTTGAGCATGGACGACTTGCTAGGACCAGCATCCGAGTGGTAGTCTGGGTACGGCATCGATAAACCATCGGGTAAGGAATCGGGTACAGGAATGGATAAGCCTAGGGGTAGGGACCCAAATGGGAACCCGAGTAGGTGCTCAGATGGGGCATCAGATAGGGCATCAGATAGGGCATCGATTGTTCTTGTTCGACAAAAACATGAAAGAAAACCTATCAAAAGCACTCAAATCCTTATATATATACACAAGGATAGCATTGGTACTTTCTCCCAAGTGAGCTTGTTTAAAGTCATCAAGCTTGACTTAGTGGTTGGTCAAACCTAGGTGGGGTAAGCAGGGGAAATGGACGATCCTTCTTTAGTGCCTTCGTCGGCCATGTACTTCTTCACCCTTTGACCATTTACAGTAAATTCAGACCTGTCCATACCAAACAAGGTTACTGCCCATCTTGATTTGAGTTTCCCGGGAAAAAGTCTGAGCTTAGAGTTTAAAAGGAGAACTTTATCGTTGGCATTAAGATCTTTCTGCAGGATTTTCTTATCGTGAAAACCTTTGGTTCTCTCCTTGTATATCTTGGAATTTTCATACGCCTCTTATCGTATTTCACAAGTTCGTGGAGAACCATTGCTCTCTTTTCTTGGGCGGTTTTGATATCCAAGTTTAGAAGCTTAGTAGTCCAGATGGCCTTATACTCAACTTCTACCGAGAGATGACAATTCTTTCCATAGAGGAGCTAGAATGGGGTTCGCCCAATGGGGTTTTTGTAAACAGTCTTATATGTCCAAAGCGCATCATCTAGTTTAAATGCCCGATCCTTCCTTGTGATCCCCATGATCCTAGCTAAGATTTCCTTGATTAGTCTATTACTTACTTACACTTGCCCGCTGGTTTGGGGTGGTAAGCAGTAGCTACCTTTTGTTTGACGGGGAAAAACGAGCTATTTCCCCCCCAAGAACTATCGTATCTCGCTGGATCCTGGACTTTGGACCCGAGCTATATATCCCTGTCCACTATGACCGACTCCTATTTCCCCCCAAATCGAAAGTTATACATATATATCATCCCGAATTAAAATTGTGTTGGCTTAGCTTGTGAACCCTAGACCAAACCATATAAACCTGAAATTAAACCAGTAAAGACTCGATTCCTTACTCAGTTATGACCCATGAACCCACAAATCCCCAATTTTAAAAAATCACAAACCCTACAATCGATTTGGCATTGTTCTTCTTCTTTCTTTTTTTTTTTGGGTTCCCATTACCGAATTCGAGCTTCAGAATGAGCAATTTATCAACAAAGTCGACCGGATCATCCAGTTCTCTTGCGATAGATCATCCAGTTCTCTTGCGAGAGAAAGTGTGTTCAGTGTGCCAAAGAGGTGTTGGTGCGGGGAAGTTGTTGTAGCTTTGATCTCGAAATCTGATCCGAATCTTTACCAGAGATACTACCGTTGTAGTTTGGCTGCAACAAATAAGGTAAAATTTACACCTTTACCCTCTTGTTTCATGATTTTGGTTGGTTCTAATAATTTGGATATTGGCAGCTTCGAAACGATGAACATGTGTTCAAGTGGGTCGATGAAGCTTAGCTGAATGAGGTAGATGCATTGGCTACGAAGAATGTTGGAATTGAGCAACAACTGAAAGATCTTAGGACATAGAGGTTGGAGTGTGATATTATGGTTTATGAGAAGATGGAGAAGGAGGTCTTGGAGAAGGTTGAAGATGGTTTAGTTGAAGCCAAAGCATGGAATAAGAAGATGATGAGTGTTGTATTGATAGTCTTTATGGTCATGATTGAACTAAGCAAAGTATTTGGTTGAAGATGGTGTATGGTCATGTTTGTGATTTAAGACAATGTATACTTGAAACCTTTTGTGTCAAACATGAAGCTCCATTTGTTGTGTTATAAACGATCATCAAAAGAGATAGGGATTATAGTAAAGAGATGAAATTTAATGTCACAAACGATCATCATTTGAAACGAAATAGATCATACAAAAGAGATAGGAAAGGCAAGAGTTTATTTGGTCGAAAATACAACATAGGCAACCACAAAATTCACCTTTTGAGACAAAAGACACTAAGCGATCTAGGGGAAGAAAAGAGTTTATGTGGTCAAAAATAAAATCTAGCCAACCACAAAATTAGCACCCTAGTTATAAGTAGCGACTTGATAAATCTTGAGTGAGTGAACCTTGACTTGGTTCAGGTTGAGTAGGCTGTCGAGAAGGCTGCAAAAAAACATGGCATGAGAGTTAGTAACCAAAAGAAAAGTTAGAAACTGAAACCATCAAAGCAATACATCATACCTGAGCAAATTCAGACTTATGGAACCTAGTTATGTTTAGCTTCCCCACAAATGCCACAATGTATTATTCCTTTCTTCTGTTTTGGTTGCTTCTTAGTAGGTGACTCATTGACACCATTCTTCCTTTTCTTGTCAGCCTTGGTCTGTTTTTCCTTAGGTGGTTCTGCATACACTTTATTCCCATTTGTACAAGGCCAAAACTTTGCACTCCTCTGTGGAGTTAGGCGTTCTTCATAGTTTCTCCTCCATATAGCTATTCGGAACCACTGGCAGACGTAGTTTTCAACCGTTAGCTTCTTGTCAATGATGAGACCATATGCATGCTCACATGGGATGCCACATATTTGCCACTTCTGACACGTACAAGTCATCTTCTTTAGACAGACACGGTGAGAGTCTCCACTAATTTTGACTTCTAAGGTGCCATTTGTGGTTGTTGATACCTTAGTCGTAGATGCTGTTTTATGCTCAGCCGCGAGAAACTTAACAACATATGGAGTATAGATCCCTGCAAACATTTGTGAAAAACATGAGAATCTATAAACACAACAAATAATACATAAGGAGAAGATGAAAATTACCTGTGTGAGAATTATATATTACAGACCTCTTTGCAATTCGCACCATGGCCAGTCGTCTTATTGTCTCTAACATGGCAACAAAAGGCTTCTCTCTTGCCTTGTTGATGGAGCTATTAAAAGACTATGTCGAGTTATTGTCGATATCTTCGCAGTAGTTACCAACCTTGTGGAATGCCCTACACCAACTCTTTGGATTTGTCCTCATTACATCACTGTCAACGCGAGAATCATAAGCAAATATCCTCTCCAAATGCCGCCTATACTCTGTCTCATTGTAAGACCATACC
>NC_141890.1:42629427-42631927 GCF_030686135.1 Camelina sativa
ATTCAACGGATCCCCTGCTTTCTTCTTTTTGTTCTTCAAATGAAATGAATGTATTTTTTATCATAAAAAGAAATCCTTCCCCTTTTAATATGAATTGAAAGATATGAATTTTACTGATCAGTAATAATAATGGTAGTTTTTTTGTACAAGGATCTGAATTTAATTATCAACTTCTTAATTCTTCATTTTATCTTATAATTATAAAAAAATATAAATTTAGATCTCAAAAAGGAGGATTCTATTAATTTTTTTATGGATCCGCTCTAATTGGTATCTATGTGATTAATTAAATTAATCTCATGTATAAAGATGGAATTTAAAAAAATCCCTCCTAATTTGTGCATATAGTTGTTTTTAGATACCGTAACTTATTATATATAGTAAAAAGTCTCTATCATTAATGAATCGGAAATCGCGTATACATGCGTATTCTTATCATACTGAAACGATTTCCGTTAGTAGTATTAAACCAATAGCGATTCATACAAGCTAAATCTTCTAATCTAAAATTGGGCCAAAGAAAGGATTTTAAATTAATTAGGTTTTTTTTATCCTTATCAAGATCTTTCTTGTTATGCAAAACTGTGGTCAAGTTTTGAATATTCTTATTAAATCTTGAATTTCTATCCCTCGCAGTTTTTTTTTTTAAGTTGAAACAAATTAGAATTCGAAATTCTCTACGTCGTTTAGGGGATAGAATTTTTTCAGGGACAAAGAAATCATAATTAGTGTTTTTTCTATTTACAGTTTTGTTTTGATATTTTGTAATGGATTTTTCAATTTTTTTTTTATCAATATAGCTTTTTTTTTTGTATCTTTTACTTATTTTTTGTTTTTTTTTATGAACCAATGAAATACCTATGGTTCTGTATATAATAAGTTGTCCGTCGTTTTGTACAGACAAACGGACAGGTTCAATAATCAATATTCCTTTTTTCATTAATTTTGCAAAAGTGAAATTTTTCTCCATCATTAGAATGTCTAGGCGCATCTCTCCTCTTTCAATAGACGATATCGCTATTTCGTTTGGATTGTTTAGTCTAACCAAGAGACAGTATACTTTTACATTATTGAGAATTTTTTGATTAAAAAAACCATTCCATCGCAATTGAAAACGCGAATATCTTGTGAGAAATAAATCAAGTTCCGCTTCTGTATTGCTTTTATATTGTTTTTTATTTTTACGTTTTTTTATCGTTGATTCTGCAAAATTTTCTTCAATATTTTTTTCTTGGTTTAATAGAGCTGATTCGGGATTTCTTTTTTTTTCTTTATCTGATTCAAGCTCTAATTCACCGGCCGATTCTTTTTCTTCCTTATTCAGATTATAAACTCGCGGGGATTTTTTTTTATTTGATGGTATAAAACCTTTTTTCTTTCGAGTGATCTTTTTATTACGAGTGATCTTTTTATTAACATTTAAGTTTTCATTAAAATTTAAAAGAAGTAATTTGATTGGTATGACCCACGGTTTCATTTTATATGTACTAGAAAATAAGAAAAATTCCGGAAAGAAAAAAATTTCAAAATTTGTTATACGACGATTTAATATTTCTTCATTCATTCCCATCCAATCAAAAAAGTTTCTTTTTTGATTAGAAAGATCCGTCTTATTTTTTTTATCAATTTTTGGATAATTCTGAACTTTAGTATTAATATATTTTTTTTTACTCTTAGTATCAACCCAGGGCGCAATATTTACTTTTTTTGTAAACCCGAAGTTAAGAATTCTCCAATCCAAATATTTTCTATACCGAATTTTCCCCATACCCCGAATATTATATTTTTCTAAACAAGAAGAGACTAAACAATTATCTAAGGCAATCCCTATAGACATGTCAAAATTTTTTTCTGTAGAATGAATAGATTTATAGCAAAAAAGATTATATATATAATCTTTTTTTAAATTATGTTTTGGATTTAATAATGAGTCGGCCTCAAAAAACTTTTGTTTTTTGTAATTATCAAATTTCTTTTTTTCATATGAATCCTCTTTGGTTAAACTTGGGTTTAGAACTAGAGAATCTTTTTTTTTTTTCTTTTTCCAATTTTGGGTTACTAATCTAGCCCATGCAATCTGGGGTAAATTGTATTGATAATGACTTCGTAACCAGTTTTTCCATTGATTTACTTCGGAATTAAAAATGGTTTTATTTTTCAATTCATAATGAAAGATTCCTTGTTCTTGAAAAAAAATCTTTATTTTATTCTTAACAAAAAAGGATGTTATGCATATGTTATATTCAAGAACAGCCTTTAATTTAGAAAAGTTACTAACTTTTATTTGTGATAATTTGTAAAATACATATGCTTGTGATAAAGAGCATAAGTCATAACTCATCTTTTGTTTATTGGATATTAAATTTTTTATAGTCGAAATAAAATAAATAGTATTTTTTTTGTTTTCTCCATTTTCTTTATTCTTGTAAATATATTTATCAAGAATTGTTTTTGTTGATTCAAAAAAAAGTTGTGTAGTAATTCTTGGAATATTAATGAT
>NC_141890.1:42651927-42656380 GCF_030686135.1 Camelina sativa
TGTTCTTTGGAAGACCTATCTCGTCTCTGGTACTGCATGGTTCCGCTCTGCAAGAACTCCGAATCATTCTCTTGAAGCTCATACTTTTCATCATAAATGATCCGCTTGCCCCGAAATGACCCGGCCAAATAGGGAAATCCCAATTCATTAGGCCTTTCGATACAATCAAATAGAAAGCCCCGAGGGCGCCATATTCTAGGAGCCCAAACTATGTGATTGAATAAATCCTCCTCTATCTGTTGCGGGTCGAGGACTCCTTCCCCTTCTTCAAACTCCGATTCGTATTTTTCATAGAGAAATCTCTGATCAACGATAGAACAAGATCCATCTTGCATCATATATAAGGGATCCCTTGGTTCGGAGCGAAAAAGCAATGTCACTCGATCATTATCAAACTGACTGCAATCTTTTTCTGTCCGTGAGGATCCCACCAAAGCGCCTTGCACTTCTAATAGGCCATGAACTAGATCCGAATCATTCTCAATGAATCCATAAGAAGTGATCCTATTTTTTTCATCGGGTACGGGTAGAGACCAAAGGTCTTGAGCGACCGATCCGGCAGAACAACTCAAAAGATAAAGAAGTATCGTGAATTTCTTCATGCTCGTTCCAAGCTCGAAGTACCATTTGTACAAATAAGAATCCCCTTCGTTACATGATTTCTTCTTCATATAGATAGATATAGGATCTATGGGGCAATTACTTATAAGTACATTTTGTGCAACAGCCCTTCCTATCTGATAGAAAAGGATCCCATGATCCTGAACCGATCTTACCTGGGATCGCAAATCCCAAGTTTGTCTATGAAGAGCAGATCTAATTGTATTAGTGTCTATAATTGATTTCTTCTGTGTAATACTAATTGATAGGGCCTCATTGGTAAGTGCTACAAGATCTCGTGCACTGGAACCCATGGTTATAGACTCGAATCCATTAGTATGGAACATTTTCTTTTCCAAGTGAAATCCCCTAGTATAGGAAAGAGTGAAAAAGTGCTTTCGTTGTTGTGGAATAAGAAGCCTTCGTATTTTAATGCATGTATTTAATTTATTCGGGGCTATTAGAGCGGGATCCACTTTTTGGGGAATATGAGTCGAAGCAATAACAAGAATATTTCTAGTGGAACATCTTTCACAATCCCTGGAGAGCGAGTTCACCAATAGACCGAGGGCTAAGTAACTCGACTCATTCACATCAAGATCATGAATGTTTGGAATCCATATTATGCAAGGAGACATTGCTTTTGCTAATTCGAATTGAAGGGTGATATAAAATCGGTCTATTTCCGACATCATATCCATAGTTAGCGCATTCATCATAGTTAGAAGCTCCCGCTCCGTATCAAGTTCACGATCAATATCGTTACTAGCATCAATATCGTCACTATCATCAATATCGATATCATCAATAAAAAAACCTTTCGGCTTGTTATCCAGGAACTTGTTCAGAAATACTGTAATGAAAGGAACATAGGAGTTTGTCGCTAGGTATTTGACCAAATAGGATCGTCCAGTTCCTATAGAACCTATCACTAAAATACTCCTAGAGGGGGATAGGGCTAAGCGGAGCGAAAAGGGTTTTCCATGAGACGGGAAATGAAAACTATTAGCCCCACACGAAGTTTGTGAATAAGTGATTGTCTGATAATGAGCAAGGAATATCCGTCTTTCTGCTAAACAGGATGTATTGAACTCATAATTCATTAGATACTTTTTATGAATGTCAACTAAGTATCGTAAGTAAATTGTTCCCGGTTGTTCAATCATTTGATAACCAGAGTCATTCTTTGATAAATGATCACTATGAGTCAGACTCAATAGAATTTGATCAATCCTTTTTTCTGCCCTTAAGGTGGAGAACTGAACCAAGAATTCTCTTTCTTTATCATCAATCGAATCACTGTTCGCGACCCAGGATTCTATTTTATCATCAATCCAATCACCGCTCACGTTTTTTCTTTTTCTTATCAATGAATAGATCTCTTTACTTGTATGACTTAGATGTCTCGTATTTCTCGAAAAAGTGATTCGATTGATGGGATTTGGTATGATACTTATGAGATCGATGATATCGATGAAATTTTTTTTCAAATCTTTCTTCTTAGAACGTATTGATTTGACCCCATAAGCGGGATCACCACCCCATAGCATGTTGCCACCAGAACCCCGTATTTCTTCTAGACAATCTCCTAATTGTTCCAGAGCAACTAGAAAAAGATTCTTTAACCAGAAAGAATTCAGTTCAGATGTAGGATACCTATCCAGAAGTTTTCGCAACTCAATCATGTATGATGGAATCATCAAAGATTTGATCTTTTCGAACTCTGTCTGTAACTCACTATAGGCTCGGGAAACAAAGAGAAGATGTGTACGAACGATATATCCAGCAACAAGAAGAAGGAAAAGGATTGAATAGAGGACCTCACGAACATTTGGCGATCTCAGATGTGTCGATATCAATGATGACTCATTATTTCGATGAATCATTTCTTCGGACAGAAGAAGATTATGTAAAGACTTACTCGAAATCTCACTTATCAGATTCCTTTGTGGAAGACACAATTTTTTCTGAAGAATTCGCCATGATATATCTAATCCATGCATAATATCATGAAAAATGGATACAAATTTTTGACTGCTACTTAGTATCCGCAATAGGTCTGAAAAAGTATCTAAAAATATCAAATTTAGATATTTGTACCCTGTCGAAGTAAAGAACCATGGCATATATGTTTGGAATAGATTCCATTTTGAGAGAGTTGAAAAAGCACTATCTCGTTGAAAGGTTCTATCCATCTGCCCTTTGTCAACGCATTTTTTTAGGCAAAGACTCCGTTTTTTCCTCTGTAAATATTTCTCAGAACATGGAGTGTGAATCAAACCCATGTTTGAATTGAAATTGAGATACTGATGCAAGCTCTTCTCTTCTGAATCGGATAGATTCATATCTGAAAGAGTTTGACAATACGTTCTTTCAAAATTGACTCTTTGTCCCTCTATTAGAGGTGTTCCAGAAATGTCTGCAATCGAGTAAATAGCTCTACGAACTAATGGATCGGATCGAATTGGAAAATGGAAAGATTTGTACAAGTTATACCTTTCGTCACCACTTTGTGGAAAATCGTTAGATATGAATATGTTAGATACCTGTGACTCGATTGACGAAGGTGAAATAGTATCTCTCTCCAAAAAAGCATGTTTTTTTTTACCACCGCACGAAGAAAATATTTTGTTGTGAATGAACAAGATAGTGAGGAATTGTCCATACGTAAAATCAGAATTATTGAGACGGGCCTTTTCCACATAAAAAGGGAATCTTTTGTTACAATAGAAGCAGAAGTGATGTGGATTATTCAAGAATCGAAGTCGATTTGCTTTAGAAAAAGAAGATATCAATGAACTTCTCTGAAATGGTTTCACGGGATTCAGCCAATTGTCTTGATCGTGGGATACGATTGAGAAATAGGAATCCGTGTTATCAAAAGATTTCCTGCGATTCTTTCTAGTATGGAATGAGTCAATCATCCACTTTGGTATTTTATTGAACAAAAATGGTGATATTGTTCCTCCATTGATCAAGAATTTCGATTTTTGAGAAGTATTATGATCATCCAATAAAAAGGGTTTCAATTTTTTCAAATGAACGATTTGAAGACCTATTGATTCTAACAACTGATTGCAGAGTTGATCGTTCGGACCTTTCAATTCATAGATGTGGATCTCAGACCTATGAATGGGGATATTCTCGAAACTCACAAAGAAAAAAGGAAGTGAGTTAGACAAAAAGAGAAGTAACTTGGACAAAAAAAGAAGTAACTTGGACAAAAAGAAACGAAGTAACTTAGACAAAAAGAAACGAAGTGACTTAGACAAATCTTTTTTATCAATAACCTCAGACCAATCAATCGAATATTGATTAATACATAATTGATCGAACACTACTTGAAAACGGCTCTTCCGCTCAGAAACGAAATGTTCCAAATGCTCCTGGAAATTCTTGCTCCCATTGGACCATTTGTATCTATATGCATTAGGATCCCGATTTATGGATCTCTCGGTTTGAGAAAGAAAAATAAGAGGATCGAACCATTTCTTCTGACTCTTTTTCAAATTCGATAAATGTTGGTTGATCGTATCTTTCATTATAGTTCTATGATTCAGAGTATCATTTCCTATCAGATCCCTTTGAATTCCATATTCGAAGTTGCGATCAGGTCTCTTCATTAAAAAGAATCGATTCAATACATTTCTTATGTACCCATAGGGACTATATTGGAATTGGATTTGAATCATATTTCGGATCAATCTATATTGATTGACTGCCTCCATTATGTTGTTGCTAGCAAATACCACTCTTTTTGGATCTTCCAAATAATTCCCGCAGGAGATCCGGACCCAATTTTTTCTGATCCTTCGATAAAAAGATTCATTTTCTTCATAAAAAATAGGAGGTA
>NC_141890.1:42656480-42682465 GCF_030686135.1 Camelina sativa
GCAGGTAACAGTTGGCGTGAATTGGACTCTGAAGCTGATGGGCTTGAGCTGGACTTGAATTCTTCTGGGCCTTTATCAGAAACGATGCCGTTTGGAGCTGTATTGTTTGTGCCAAAACTCTGAAAAGTTAGACAAGAATATGTCTGATTACTCTTAGGAGTATTAAAGATATTTGCGATCAGTTAGCATCTATTGGTGATCCTGTTAGTGAAAAGATGAACATTTTTGCTGCTTTAAGAGGTCTGAGTCATGATTATGAGCCAACACTTACTGTTATTAAATTTTCAATGGATCGAAGTCCTCAACCAACTTATGAAAATGTGATTTCTCGCCTAACTAGTTATGAGGATCGACTTCAAGGCTACTCAACCTCTCCTGATGTTTCTCCACATCTCGCCTTTTCACACCATGAGGTCGTCAAACTTCTTAGGCAGAGGACGTGGCAACAGAGGTAGAGGACGTGGGTAACGACTACTCAACCAGAGGACGTGGCTTCCATCAACAATTCTCAGGCTCACCTCAGTTCTCAGCCTCTCCTCAGTTTTCAAGCTCTCCTCACGGTCCCCAATAAACCGGAGTTGCCAGTCTGTCAGATCTGCAGTAAACAAGGACACAATGCTCTGGACTGTTGGTATCGCTTTGATGAAGAGTATCAAAAACCAGAAGTTGCAGTTTGCAGCTTTCTCTGCTCTTCACATCACTGATGTAACTGACGACAGTGCTTGGTATCCAGATTCAGGGGCGACAGCTCATATTACCAACAACACTCAACGTCTGCAGAAAGCTCAGCCTTACACCGGAAATGATACAGTCATGGCAGGTGATGGTAACTTCCTTCCCATTACTCACATTGGTTCATCAAATCTACTTTCTACTTCAGGTAATCTCCCTTTAAAAGATGTTTTGGTTTGTCCTGCAATAGTGATATCTCTGTTGTCATATTCAAAGCTGACTAAGGATTATCCTTGTGCAATTACGTTTGATTTTGATGATGTTCTTATTAAGGATAAGCAAACACGCAAAGTTTTGACAAAGGGAAAGGAAAATGATGGTCTTTACAAACTGGAGGATCGAAAGTTTAAGAGTCTGTCTACTCTACCAGACAAATCCAAACCTCTAATGAAGTTTGGCGTCGAAGATTGGGACATCTTAATGCTCAAGTCCTCCAGCTTCTTTCTGCAAAAAGGCAATTCAAGTTAACAAAAGTACCAGCAACATGTGTGAATCGTGTCGGCTAGGAAAGAGTTCGAAATTGCCATTTATTTCTTCTGATTTTCATGCTTCTAGACCCTTAGAGAGAGTTCATTGTCATCTCTAGGGTCCTTCTCCTATCTCCTCCATTCATGGATTCAGGTTCTATGTAGTCTTTATTAACAACTTTTCAAGATATTGCTGGTTTTATCCTCTTAAGAGAAAATCAGACTTTTGCTCTATATTCATCAAGTATCAGCTTCTTGTTGAAAATCTTCTACAACACAAAATTGGAATTTTCTAGCTGATGGTGGAGGTGAATTCATAAGTCAAAAGATTTTTGACTCACTTGCAAGAGTCTGGTATACAACACTACATTTCATGTCCTCACACACCATAACAAAATGGGTTGGCAGAAAGGAAACATAGACAAACTTATAGAAATGGGTCTCACTCTTATGTTTCAAAGCAAGACACCTCAAAGCTATTGGGGTAGAGGCTTTCTTCATCTGTCAATTTTCTCTGTAATCTCCTATCGAGCTACATCTCTTGACAGTGATCGCAGTCCATTTGAAGTTTTGCATGGTAAAGCTCCAGAATACTCAGCTTTACGCACCTTTGGATGTGCTCAGACCATATGCCTTAAATAAGTTTGATCCACGATCTCTCAAGTGTATTTTTCTGGGTTACACAGAAAAATACAAGGGATATCGTTGTTATTATCCTCCCACTGGCTGTGTATACTTAAGTCGGCATGTCATATTTGATGAAGCATCGTTCCCATTTGCAGACACATATGCCTCTCTACAACAACTTTGTTCCCACACCTCTGTACACGACATGGATTAAAAGCTCCTGCAGTGGTTCTCCTTCTTCTCGAGTTTCTGAACACATTTCTTCAAGTGAAGCTCCAATATCTGCAGACTCTGCACACATTTTTTCCGATTCAGATCAAGTATCAGCAAATTCTGCTCCAGCTCAAGTATCAGAAGACTCTGTACCTGTCTTACCAGATATCGTGTCACCTCCTACAATGTTAGTGGTTTGTCTTGATCCTCGCGTTCCAGATGAAATTTCACCTGATTGTTCAGCTAACAGTGATGAGGAATGTACTAAGTGTAAGACAAGCTTAGATCTTGTTCCTATAGGCAACAACGTTCTCTCATCACCGCTTCAGCTGACTACATCCGGTGCTACAGATCAACCTGCAACATCCACTGTCGAGCTCCAACTGGCCTCTAATCATCCAATGATCACAAGATTAAAATCAGGTATTAGTATGCCAAATCAGAGGTATGGCTCTCCTCTCTCACAAAGTGTCTCATCCAATGCCTAAAACAGTGACTGAGGCTTTGAAGGATGAACGCTGGACAGCTGCTATGGGTGAAGAAATGGGTAATTGTAAAGCAAACAATAAACATGGTCTCTCATTCCTCCCTCACCCGATATGCATGTGCTTGGTTCAAAATGGGTTTTTTCGAGTTAAACTTCATGCAAATGGATCCTTAGACAAATACAAAGCTAGACTGGTAGCTCAAGGTTATAACCAAGAAGAAGGTATTGACTATCTTGAAACTTACAGTCCGGGTTGTTCGCACTCCTACAGTTCGAGCAGTTCTTCATATTGGCTACTCTTCTAAATTGGGAACTAAAACAAATGGATGTCCAAAATGCTTTCCTCCATGGGGACCTTACTGAAACTGTTTACATGAAGAAACCTGCAGGTTTTCTGGAGGAAGAACATCCTGATTATGTATGCTTATTGCATAAGTCTCTCTATGGGCTTAAACAAGCTCCAAGAGCCTGGTTTGATAAGTTAAACAATTTTTTGCTTGAATTTGGTTTCTTTTGTAGCATCCCAGATCCTTCTCTCTTCATGTGTGCTAAAGGTGGTGATGTTATCTTCTTGCTGCTATATGTTGATGACATGGTGATTACTGAGAACTCCTCTAGTCTCCTCAACCATCTTCTAGAAGAGCTCAATCAAACGGTTTCAAATTAAGGATCTGGGTCAACTGCACTATTTTCTGGGAATTCAGGCTCCATTCCATCTCAAATGGTTTGTTTCTCTCTCAGCAAAAGTATGTGAGGATCTTCTCGTTGCTGCAGCTATGTCTAATTGTTCTGCAGTTGCCACACCATTACCACAACAGCTCAACAAAGCTCCCAATCAAGACAAACTCTTTGAGAATCCTAAATACTTCCAGAAGTCTAGCTGGAAAGCTGCAATATCTGACTCTTACTAGACCAAATATCCAATTCTCTGTCAACTATGTGTTTCAGAAGATGCATGCTCCTACTGTTTCTGATTCCCAGCTCCTCAAACGGATACTCCGATACATCAAAGGCACTACTACGATTGGGATCTCCTTTAGCAACACCATAAATTGTAAATTGAGAGTCTTCAGTGACAGCGACTACAATGGGTTGCAACACTACCAGCTGCTCCACTGGTGGTTTCTGCACGTTTCTCGGTGATAAAATTATTTCATGGTCCTCTCGTAAACAACCTACGGTCTCTAAAAGCTCTACAGAAGCAAAATATCAAGCCATGTCCAAAGCTGCTTCTGAGATCACTTGGCTTGTGAACCTCCTTCGTAGTTTTGGTGTTCCTCAGTTTGAAAAACCAGAGTTGTTCTGCGACAATCTCTTCGCTGTGTACCTCACTGCAAATCCAAGTTTTCATGCTCACACTAAGCACTTTGCTACCCACTATCATTACCGTTCGTGAGAAAGTTGCGTTTGGAAACCTCATCGTCAATCACATCTCCGCTGATTACCAAATCGCAGATGTCTTCACCAAATCCCTTCCGCAGGGTCCCTTTGAAGCATTGCGACTCAAATTTGGTGTCGTTGTTCCACCCCACTCCAAGTTTGCGGGGGAGTATAAACAATACAGGTCCAAACAACATCGTTTCTGATAAAGGCCCAGAAGAATTCAGGTCCAGCTCAAGCCCATCAGCTTCAGAGTCCAATTCACGCCAACGGTTACCTGCAACATAAGAAAAAGACAGAACAGACAAAGACAGAGGTTTAGTAGTTGTTGCAGGTGACAAGAACAGAGGATTAGCAGAAGCTGCAGGAGGTCCGAAAGTGACATTACAAAATAGGTTTGAGCTTCTGGGATCATGTGATACAGCTGGCCAAGAGTAGAAGGATCTAGACTCTAGATTAACATTGTATCACTATAAAAGCACAATGCCTTTGTAAGAGAACGTCAAGGTTTGAAGAAATAAGAAAACAAAACATATTTCTATTTCTCTCTATCTTCTTCACTTACTTCATTTTACATTTACTTATTAGGATCGAGTTTTTATCGCTAACCATCCTAAGTTAGACTGAAGTCGTTTTTATCGCTAACTCATCCATAAGTTTAGATTGAAGGTTAGCTGAAGCTATTATTCATGTAGAAAGCAATCCAAGGGACCCTCCTTAGTATTTGTCCAAAAAGGGACCTTCTTTAGTAAAGAAGCTCTGTCCAACTTGACTCAAAACACTTGTCTGCCTCTGCCGGTTATAATTTTATCCACAATATATAGAAACCATTGCCGGCCATTGAGCAGCTCTGAAGCTGAAAATCTTCAATATCCGTCTTGAATTTGATTGTAAGAGCTTGGTCCAAGCTATCAACTCTACAACACGTACCGTTGCCAGAAATTTATAACATCCGATCCTCGTTGACATCAAAATCAGCATTCTATCGTTTAAAAATCTTTCTCCTGACTCAGTTGCAAAACTTACTCTTTCGATGTACGCATCAAACTTTGCATAAGGTTTTATATAAGTTGGGTTGATCACAAAACAAAAATATATAAATAATATGCGCTCACCAGTAAGAACAAAACAAATTGCTAGGGGTAAGTAACATAATCATTTAGCAAAAACCACTTCCTTGTGTCTCCATAAGACTGACTGAAAAAATCAAAAGAAACCACGCATACGAAAGAGAAGGAAAGGGTCTTCTTCAATAGCTTCCCTTTCGGCTCCATGAGGGGGAAGCAACAACCCTGCAAATGACAGTTTACAATTGACGTCAACTTAAATATGATGGATATAGTCACAATTTGAAATTTTGAATGATGATTCGTTTATTATGAGCTTAAAATAATATTATTAGAACTTTGAGAGATGGAAATACCCTTGGTATCCATATAGTTTTCAGAAAATTAAAAACATGGAACCTAATTGAATTACCAAACATTCCACAAATGATCCTGCTTCCCCCCTTCATTTACTATTTGCAGAGAAAGGGATTACATACTAGCTAAGACAAATATTTAAGATAATAATAACACATAATCTTTCTTTTTTGGATAAGAATCAGGCCATGTAACTTAGTCTTTACCCAAACATTTCGACTAGATCTCGCAGAGGAAAGTGAGAAACAACTTAAGAAATGTTGTATTCTTTTAGTTTTTTAGTAGTAATAATAAATGTTATCCCTGATATAATTTTTTTTCTACAAAGTATACATCTTATATATATGAAATATCATTCTAAGTTTTTAACCAAAGAAAATGTGAAAAATAACATTACTAGTCTAATATGGGAAACATAAGAAGATATATTCTTAGCTAGCGTTAATATTCGATATCTTTTCCGTTTACAAGCTAACGACATAATCCTACAGCAATTTAGTCGTGGGACTCTTGTTCTTTGGTCTTTTGTAATAGAATGGATAACACATTAATTAGTTTGTCCCTGTATTTGTCAAATTAATTTTATAACCAAGTCTTTCATGGAAATATTATAAAGGAGAATAAGTATTTGTGATCTCTACTTTTGATGTGTGCTGTACTTTCTAATTCTCGTGAATTTTGTTCAAATATTCCTGTGAAAATATAGAAATAAATAAAAGAATAGTTACCTTGGGACTAGTAGAAGGTAATGGTTGGTGGTGTTGGTCGTTGATGGGTCGAGTCGGGGGTGCTATGATCGGTTCCATTATAAGATCTCGCATGGTTTCTATCTTCTTTCACTTTGTCAAAAATGAGTGTGTAACTCTGATTCTCCATGTTCGAACCCGATCCAGGAAACGGTGGAATAGTCGCCACCTAATTGACAAAAATACACTTGCTTAGCTTATAGTGTATTATGAATTGTGACACATTTTTGTAACAGGAAAATGGTGAAAATATCCATACCCTTTCACTACTTTGACCTCTAAGATTGCGTATCGGCCGCACCGGGACATGATCACGTGGTTGCCGCCTATTTGTTTCCGATGGATTTCCGAGTGATCTGCCTCCTCCACCGTATGATTGATGGTTGTACGTTTCTTGTGTGGACGGAGCTCTAACTCTGTTGTTTTCTTTCATTGTGTGCAGGAGACGGTCTGAATTCGTTGTCTTCTCTGCTACTAAATCTTTCCTGCCTAGGTCTTACATTGTGGTTTTGTGGTTGGTCGTGCCTAGAATTTCGATTCTGTGCAAGGCTTGGATTCATTTCTGGATATTCATTCGGGTTAGAAACGTTCATACTCTTCTTGCTCTTGCTCGCTTTTTCGAACACGACGGTGAATGGAGCATCTTCGGTCCAGTCTCCGAATTTGGGCACGTGTGGACGATTCTATAACCACAATAAAACATTTGCAAGAAAAAAGAAACACAAGTATTGTTAGAAAGCTCATATTACACAGTACCATATGTTTGAGAGTTATGGACCATATATAGTATACGGTATATATAAAGGGTTGGTTCAGCCTGAAACTTTTTATGGTAAAATGTTAAAGCTATAATAAACCTTAAGGTGGAGGAATTAACAGACAACTCCGTAGAAGCTAGTACCGAAACCATATATTGATGTTAAGAAGACGACCATATGAGAATTTGAAATTTATACGAGAAAATGAAGAAAAAAAAAAAGTGAAATATGTCAATAGAGTCAAACATAAGAGACTCTTATGACGATACTGCAGAAACTACAAGTCTTAAAATGTTTATAGGATCCATAATCCATTTGTAGGTAAAGTATCCAAATATATTTGGTAACTCTCTATTCACATAGAGTAAAACTCGGAGATAGAGGGTAGAATAAAAACAAACAATTATAGAAGAAAAGTTTTAAGATATCAACATAAACAAAAAAAAGAAAGACTTACTGCCATATTTCTGAATCTCCAGCAGCCAGAAATGAAGAATTGCTTCAATGGCCCTGAAACAAAGAGAGGTTATTGAGAAAGAGGTAAGAGACGTGTATACACGAAAGGCGTTGACAATTCATATAGTCGTTGACTTGTCTTTTCTTGTGATTGCGTAGAACGACGACTTCTTCTACGGCGTTGATTGGTCTTCCTTTGCATCCTTAATGATTAACGAATACTTTCCAACGAACGAGTAACAACACACGCCTCATGCTTGTTTTTATATAAAAAATAAAATAATTGGATACTAGGTATTATCCGATCACACAAAATTATAGTTAATTGGGATCTAATTACCTAATTGACTCTTAAGTTTTGACCATAAGAAAAAAAAGAAAATTTGGAGAGGCGATTGATAACCTACTAAGAGATCCCTAAAACACATGAAACAAATCTTTCACCTTTTTCTCTCCACAAATGTCTTCAAAAGTCTTACAAGGGTTTTTCACGTTCTAGAGAGCTTTTCACGTTCTAACTTTTTAAGTCTCACCTTCCTTTACATTGACTAATAACTTTCCTAAAATCAAGAATAAATATTCAATTTAAATTTATCTTTTGTTAAACTAATATTCTTAATCCTATTAAATCTTCGTAAATATCTTCAAACTTCATTTTTCTTTGTGTTTCACCTCCAAGTAATAACCCAAAACGGAACTCAAATATATCTTCATAAATCTTTGAAACCGAAACATGAAGACAAAATCAACAAACCTCTGATGCTCCTTTTGTAGGATATAAGCTTTTGAATACATCAAATGTCTACTACTTTTGCCTTCTTGAAAGATGTTCGACCCTACAAAACCGCATGGAGGGTCCAAGTGAAGGTCATCCATTCATGGCGTCAATATACCCAAAACACTGGTGAAACGTTAGAGTTGGTTTTGTCAGAGTCAATGGTAAGAATAATTTTAAATACAAATTGTACAAATGATATAAAACGAGATACAAGACTTTTCTATTACTAATGCATCTTTTGGGTTTCATTATTTTAGAGTAAGATTCATGCATCAGTGAAGAAGGACTTGGTTTTCAAGTATGTGAATAGGCTCCCTATTGGTAATTGGTCAATTAAGACCAACCACACTTTTGTACAAGATGTCATTCATCAATGGAACAATGGTCATGGACAGTGACCCTGTGTCTGATTCTAGCTTCATGACATTGGCTAAGTTTCAGAACATCCAAAGTGGGGAAGTTAATCCCTACATATTGGTTGGTAAGTATCTATTTACAATTGTTTTAATAAAAATTCTATCTATTTATATTATTCATTATACAGAGGTATTGGTCAAATTGTGAGTGTGGGTGAATAGGAGGAACTCGAAGCCAATAATAAGCCTAATAAAAACTTGCTTTTGAGCTTTGGGACGAAACGTAAGCATTTTCTGCTAATACAACTATATGAAATGTATGTAAATATAACCTCTGAAATAACTAATCCGACTTACTTATTTTATGTGATAGAGATGAGAGAATGTCATGTACTTTGTGGGGTTCCTTTGCCGAGCACGTTTTTAAATCCTGTCAAGACTCTGATGGAAGCATCATCATCTGTGTTCTCAGATTTGTTAAGATCAAATCCTACAAGGGTACAAAAATTGTATTATTACAAATTATTTATTATTTAATACGAATTCTTCTTTTACTTATGATTTTACCAAATCAGGTGTAAATTTTTTGTCTAATTCGTATGATGCTTCTCAAGTCCATGTGAACCCAATATTCCATGAAATTGATGTTTTCAGACAAGCGGACGATTATCTATAATTACCATTTCATTTTATTTTTTGCATAGGAATATTGCTTATGTTGCTTAGGAATATTGATCCCAAAGGTGGGCTGTGTAATGAAACTAGGCTTCAGATTACTCAACTTGCTAATCACATTGTAATAATAGGAGACATAAGTGGTGACATAGTTTTATTCCCTAACATAAATCTAACACCTTCAGATACTAAACTGCCATTCAAGATGCGTACAAGACAGTTTCCACTGTATGTTGCATTTGCTATGACCATCAATAAGAGTCAGACACAGTCTATAGAGAAAGTAGGACTTTACTTGCCTAAACATGTGTTCTCTCATGGCCAACTATATGTTGTATTGTCTAGGGGTTACATCAAAAAAGGTTTGAGAATACTAGTACTAAACAAAGAAGAAAAGATTCAGAAGCAAACAACTAATGTTGTTTCAAGGAGGTTTTCCAAAACAGACAATGAGTTAGCAACCTCTCCAAAGGTAAACTTGACCCACCTTATATTACTAGCTACTTCATTTCTTGGTTGGAAACACAAAGAACAATGGCTTTCATATAATTAGTATGTTTTATTAAAAATGTTGGTGCCTCATTCTCAATAAGGCCACTGATTCGAGACCTATGAATCAAGCATATCAGAATCGATATTGTTTATATTGTTTATCTATATGTTTACAGCCATTAATATCCATAATTGTAATTATCATAGTCTAAAATATCGAATAATAAAAGGGTCTTAGTAATCAAATGAAACAAAAAAAGGTACTATTACAAATTATATATTATTGTGGTCACTTCACAACATTCTCATTATAATGAGAAATTGTTTTGCTATATTTGAGTAAATGATAAATTAGATTTAAATTTTTGGGTAAATGATAAATTGTTGTTTTGGTTCCTTACATCATATACATCATACATTAGAGTATATAACTTTTACAGATGAAATACTTTTATAATATTTTATGTAGATTTCTATTTCTACTACTAAAATGATCAAATTGAATTATCTATTCTTTTATCCAAACTCATTTCACAAATATATGATTTTTTTGTAATCTCTTATCAAATAAAAATATAGCATATTCCAATCTATTAAAATTGTATATATATATCAATGAATATTCTCTCGTGGTGTAGTGCAGATCCGATCATGGTATATATATAGCAGTGTTCAAGAAAGCGGTCTAGGCGCTAGGCGCTCAGTAGACGCCTAGATGACCGCCTGAACCGCTTAAAATTACATAAATTTTATTTTAATATTTATTTTTGATTTTTAACTACATATATTTAAATTATTAAATTTTATATCTGTATACGTAATTATAAACATTTATATGTTGTTAATATAACTTAAATAAATGTATTTTTCTTACTTTTGTTTATAATTTATAATTTATTTTTATTTTTCTAACATATATTTTGATATACTTTTATATATATAATATTTTATGTTGTAAACGCCTAAACCGCTTTAAAACCGTCTAGGCCCCAACTAAGCGTTCTAGGCGCTAGGCGCTAGGTCACCGTCCAGATACCGCATAACGCTTTCTTGAACATTGATATATAGTCAATCTATAATTTTAGTTTCTCAACATGCCCCTCAATGGTAAAAAGACAATATTACCCTTAATGAAGGTTGTTTTCGACTGTTTTAGGTTAAATATAATTAAACCAGTAAGTGTTCAACGAAAAACACAGTAGAGCTCCATGCGCACCGCGCGCGCCCAGGGTTTGAATCCTACTATGCGGGGTGTAACTGGTGCAACTAGGGGATATCTGGTACAACTAGGAGGCTAATAGGTACAACTAGAATGTTCAATTGTCTTTTAAAAATTCTTAGAGGGGTAGTTTCGTCCTTTCATTAGAAAAGAGATAGTGAAAATAAGTGGAGGCACAGGAGAATTAAATCCAGAGACCATTGATAAATTTTATTATAAAAAAACAAACTGTTCATAAAAGAAAAATCATGAGAAGAAAAAAATTAATGCAACTTACTTATTGCAAAAAAAAAAAAATTGAATAATTAATTTTCATCAAAAAAAAAATTAATTATTCAATTTTTTTCAAGACAAAAGAACGAAGAAAAACAGAGATGCAACTCACCAATTGCATCGTCATCTCATCTCTCTTAAAAGTAAATCAAAAACGACAAAATTGCGTCTGTTGCTTTTACAAAGGGCATCAGACGCATCGTCCGTTCTAAAGTTTAGACTGTAGAGTAGAGTTCACTCTTAATCCTTAAGTTTTACATAATTAGCACACAACCATTAATCATAACCATTGATCTCCCCTTCTCTCTCCCTCTCTCCTTCTACCTTTTATGCTTTCTACTGAACTTTTCTCAAATCCTTCTTCACTCTTCACTTTTCACTCTTCTTCTTCGATTTCTTAGCTTTAATTCTTCTCTTAGTCCTCTCCAATTTATGATTTCTTGGTGGTATCAAGAATGAGTGACCGAGTTCTTGAAAAAGCAAATGGGTTTTAGATAACTTGATGCTTTCTCCGATCTGGGTTTTGGTTTTATTTTCATACCCAAGTAGCCAAAACTAGAAGACAAGAGTTAGAAATTCGGGGTTTAAGGTTTTACATTCTTGGCGAATTGTGTTAAAGGAACAAACTTTAAGGGAAAATTTCAGAACATGATTCAGTTACTGTTTCTGGTTCTATTTGTGGAAGGTGTGATTGCATTCTTACTGTTGATAAAGATTGGTCCTTTGAGAGAGCTTGTGATTAAAAGCCTTGACCAGATGAAGATGGGTAAAGGTCCTGCCATTGTGAAAACCATAGCTGGAACTATGTCTGTTATTCTCTTCTCTAATCTCATGAGCATTGTCAAGATCCAGAACAAGGGTTCAAAGCTTGGCACTATGTCTCCTATGGATCAGGTTCTTTGGAGAACACACTTGCTTGAAGCTTCTTTAATGGGTCAGTTTCTCTCTTTTGGATTAAAAAGTTGAACTATAGTGTTTTGTTGATTGATTGTTGTCTTATCTGTTGGCTTCTAGATTTGTTTGTTGCTATGGTTTCTGAATAAAAGTTGAAATCTTGGCAGGATTGTGTTCTGATGATAATCTAGCTATTGTAGTTAGAGGGATGATCTGAAAAATACAATCTCGCAAGCTTAAGTTGTGTGAGCACTTATAAGAGAAGTTTGTGTTGTGATTTAGAGTTTGTACTCTGTATAGAATCACTGTGACTGTATTCATATCACACGTATGAGTATCTCTATAGTTGTAACTGAGGCTATGTTTTGCTAGTGTTTAGTAGATTTGGGAAGCTGCCTTCGTAGTTGATAAATTTAGAACCTGAATACTGATCTTGATTTGTGGATTACAATCAAGAATACATGACTATCTAGTTCATAGCTTATAGAATACTAATCGGACCTGATTTGCTTATGTGGTAATTGGGGTTGATGCATTCTCTTATCAAACACTTTATTTGTTATCTTTTTTTCAATTTTGAAAGTGTTGAGCATTATAACGTGTACATAATGAAATTACATTTGAAGCTAAGAACCTTAATGATGATTGTTGCAGGAGTCGTACTTTTTCTCGGCTTCATAATTGACAGAATGCATCATTACCTAAGAAAGCTAATCAATTTAAGAAGGAATGTTGGGTCATCAAAAGAAGAACTTGAAGAGCTCCAGAAAGAAAGAACCGAACTGAAGGAGAAAGAGGAGAAAGCATCCAAGGAAATCAAGAAGCTTCAAGAAAATTTTTCATCTATTCTAGAGAGACTTAAGAAAGCAGAAACTGAGTTGAAAGAGAAAGAGAAGAAACTTGAAACCGCTGAAACCTATGTTGAGGCACTTCAGAAACAGTCTGCAGAGCTGCTTCTAGAGTATGATAGATTGCTCGAAGATAACTAACATCTCCAAAGCCAAATCTTGGGGAAAACGAAGAGCTGATGTTAAGATTTCTCTGGTGTCATTAAACAGTGGTGAAGAAGAGAGTTTATGGAGTATTACTGCAGTTGCATGAATTCTTGCAACATTTTTGCTTTTAGTATATGGAATATATTGTTTGTCTTTTTTTTTCTTTTTCTTTGTAATATATTGTTTGTCTTTTGAAACTAGTTTGTGCTTCTTCAACTCTTTGGAATGTTTTGTCGACAGTTACATCAAAATCCATGTTGAGAATTGTAAGACTGCCAGGGTCCTATGTCTAATTTTAGTCCATTGATTTACTTTTTTTTTTTAATGGACTTCATGTCCTCTTACTAGGCCTGTGCGCTCATCTCTATCCGACAACCGGTTTACTACGTCTGGGAGATTTTAAAGATTCGTTACCGTCCCTATAAATCACTAAATGATCTTTCCATGTGTTTTTCTTCACTCGCACAGTTCCGACAGTCACTTCCCGAAAGGTCACCCATCCTGAGACTACTCCAGCTCAAACACGTTTAACTCCCCTTAACTGAAAAGATAAGTGCATTTTGGTGACATAGGAATCAATTCTTTTAAACCTCTCTGCATGTTCCTGAAATGGGGTGTCACAATTCACCCCCACTAACAGATCACAATGTCTTTGTTGCGCACCAAAACCATCATCCCCGACGGTGTGAGCCCACTCGACTCCACACTCATCTGGGTTCGGCTCTGATACCACTTGTAACACCCACAACCGTTTTTAAAAAAATATAATAATTAACTAATTCAACTATTGGTCTCATATCCACTAGCTGCTTAACCACAATCAAACCAGACAGCAAAAAAATAACCAACATATACTATTAAACCAATGACCAATAAATAATAAACCAATAATTCAATAACTCAATCCCGCAGAATCAGAAACCAACAATCAGCATCCTAGCAACATTCTATGACTCAACTCTAGCAACTTAACAGAAGGCACACAACACATCAACGAGCCACTAGAACATCCTCCTCTTCATTGCCTTGATTCCACGATCATACTTTGCCTTTACATACACCACAATACATATGAGATGCGTGAGTATTTTATAAACACTTAGTGAGGCAATCCTCCCATCTACTGGGCTATACACACAAGCAATTGAGATATATATAACCATCAAACAACAATAAAAAAACAAACAACAAACCAGGACAATTGCATCGACCGACACCAACCCATGCATCGACTGACACCAACTGGGGTTGCATCGACCGATGCAAACTCCTGAAGAAGCAGAATCCATCTCAACAGTCTTGGCTTGGTATCCTTCTTCGAGTAGATGTGTCTCATAGTAACATGGTCGGTATACACTATGACCTTCAAACCCACAAGGTAACTCCTGAATTTTTCGAATGCAAACACAACTGCTAGGAGTTCCTTCTCCGTGGTTGCATACCTTCCTTGAGTCTCGTCCAAGGTGCGACTTGCATAGTAGATGACATGAAGCTTCTTGTCAATTCGATGCCCCAGAACTGCTCCAACTGCGACGTCTGAAGCATCACAAATAATCTCAAATGGGTGGTCCCAATTCAGAGCTTGTACTATGGGTGCTGAAACCAAGGCCTCCTTGATCTTGCTGAAAGCTTTCAGACATGCTACATCAAATTCGAACTTAACCTCCTTGCACAACAACCGTGTCAATGGTCTTGCAATTTTTGAGAAGTCCTTGATAAATCTTCTGTAAAAACCAGCATGTCCCAGAAAACTTCTTATGTCCTTCACTGTCTTAGGCGGTTGAAGCTGAACCATGACCTCAATCTTGGCTTTCTCAACCTCGATTCCTTTCTCTGATATCTTGTGTCCCAGGACAATTCCTTCTTCAACCATGAAATGGCACTTCTCCCAGTTCAGGACTAGGGTCGTCTTCTCACATCGCGTCAATACCCTGCATAAATTTAACAAACATGAGGAGAAAGTGGAACCGTATACAGAGAAGTTGTCCATAAACACTTCCACTGACTCCTCAATCAAATCCGAAAAAATTGATGTCATGCACCTTTGAAAGGTGGCAGGAGCATTGCACAAACCAAATGGCATGCGTCTGTAAGCAAAAGTGCCATAAAGACAAGTAAAGGTTGTCTTTTCCTGATCATTTGGGTGGATAGGGATTTGGAAGAATTCACTATACCCATCAAGGAAACAGTAGTAGTGATGACTGACTTATCTTTCTAACATTTGATCAATGAAAGGCAGAGGAAAATGATCTTTCCTAGATACAACATTCAACTTCCTATAATCAATGCACATCCTATGCATGTAATGGTCCTAGTTGGAATTAAGTCATTTTTTCATTTTTGATTACAGTTATTCCTCTTTTCTTAAGTACACAGTGCACAGGAGATACCCAAGTACTATCAGAGATAAGATAGATAACTCCAGCATCAAGCAGTTTTAGGATTTTTTTCTTTACTACTTCTTTCAGATTAGGGACCAAACTTCTTTGGGGTTCAATGCTAGCATAAGATTCATTTTCAAGATTGATTATATGCATGCAAAGGCTAGGTGAAATACCCTTGATATCATCTAATGAATACCCTATAGCCTTTCTATATTTCTTAAGCTCAGTTACTAGCAACCCCAATTCATCATCACTCAACCTAGCATTCACTATGACAGGATAAGTAAAATTGGTTTCCAGAAAAACATACCAGTCGTCAGCATGGGAGTCTCGAGCGATCACGGTCGAGTGGAAGATCTCACGTTCTGAAGTCTCTGCCTCAACTGAAAATACCTCCTCTGCGTCAGATAGCTGTACTAACTCCTCTGGTCCATCCGTTTCTCCATGGGAGTTTAGCAGATTCTTTTAACTAGTGGTTTCCTCATGCAAGAACTCTTCTTCTCCATCCTTGGTCAAAGCAGTCTTGATATGGTCCTCCTCAGCTAATTCCTCCAACAACTCATCAGCCAACTGATCCATCTCTTCAATATAGAAGACTTGTCCTCCTATTGTTGGTTTCTTCAAAGTATCCTTGATGTCAAACTTCATAGTGAAGTCTTCGCCCAGATTAAGATCAATCTTGCCATTTCTGACATCAATGATGGCTCCAGCAGTTGCCAGGAATGGTCTTCCTAATATCAGAGGATCTTTCGGTTCTTCATCCATCTCCAGAACCTTGCGTCGGTCAATGCAAGCTTGTATCGGTTGATGCGACCTCAGTTGGTGTCGTCAATGCAGTTGTCTGGTTTGTTGTTTGGTTATTGATTGTTGTTTGATGGTTAGAGATATCTCAATCGCTTGTGCGTATAGCCTAGTAGATGGGAGGATTGCCTCACTGAGTGTTTATAAAATACTCACGCATCTCATATGTGTTGTGATGCAGGTAAAGGCAAAGTGTGATCGTGGAATCAAGACGATGAAGAGAAGGATGTTCTAGTGGCTCGTTGTTTGTGGTCTGAATTCTGTTAGGTTGTTAGAGTTGGGTCATTAGAACATTGTTAGGTTGCTGGTTTTATGTTTTATGACTCTGTTGGATTGAATTATTGGTTATTGGTTATTGGTTATTATTTATTGGTCATTGGTTTTAATTTGTTGTGTTGGTTATTTTCCGCTGTTTGGTTGATTGTGATTAGGTGGCTAGTGGGTATGGGACCACTAGTTAATTAATTTTAAAAAAACGGCTCGGGTCTTTTTAGTTTGGTATCAGAGCCCTTACAGCTCTAGGTTTCAGTTCACTATTTTTTCTGTTGTTGATGTTGTGGATTTGCATGCCTTTATCGATTATGTGAGTTAATCAATTTTGTGTGGCATGGAGTCCTAAAATATCCTCTTCGAGCCTATAGTGTGATTCCATGGTGAGTCTCTGTTTTGTGTTCTGTTGAGTTTGCTTGCTTAGCCTTCTGTTCATGGTAGTATAGATGGTTAGAGAGCGAGATGTTGTTGGTTGTGGACGTGGACGCGGATGTGGTCGTGGACGTGGTAGGTGTAGAGGCCCAGCAGTTGGTGATATCGTGGATCATATTGTGGCAGTTGAGGGTGTTGGCGAGTCGTAGAGCTTCCAGGAGGGGTCCATGAGTGTGGCCGGCGGGAGTACTGATAGGACAGTAGGCGCTGAGAGAGTCGGTGTTGGTACCGAGTAACCAGTGATGCTAGGTTTCCTAGTGCGGGAGTCCTAGCTGGTGGAGCTCCTGGAGGAGGCATTGATCTTGTAGGCTTGTTGACACAGCTGTTGGAGCGGTTACCGGGAGTGGTACCGGCTCAGGCATAGGCAAAACCGCCAGTGGCGGTGGAGGTGCAACAGCCAGTGGCTACAGATTTTAAAGCTCATTATCGCTATGTCAGTATGCTGAGAGAGATAAGCAACATTGGTACTGAGCGGTTTTCGGGTGGTTCAGACCCTACCGTTGTAGATGCATGGAAGGCGAGAATGGAACGTAACTTCCAGTCTCTCAGATGTCCTCAGGAGTGTTGGGTGGACATAGGGGTCCAAAACCTAATTGGTGATGCTCACTTGTGGTGGAGATCAGTGGCTGCTAGGAGGTTGTAGAGGGAGATGACTTGGGCTGACTTCGTAGAGGAGTTTAACGGCAAGTATTTTCCTAAAGAGGCATTAGACCGGTTGGAGGTGCAGTTTCTTCAGTTATCTCAGGGGACTCGGTCCCTGCGGGAGCTGGACGAGGAATTCAGTCGACTTTTGATGTATGGGGGACGGGGAATGGAGTTTGAGGAGGCTCAGATCAGGAGATTTATGAGAGCCTTTCGTGAGGACTTGAGGGTCCTCGGGGCTTTGCTATGCATTCATAGCTGGTTGAGACTGCATCAGAGATTGAGGAGGATATCTAGACATGGACAGTGACGGTTAGTCCAGCAGCTCAGCCTAGGAAGGCTCAACATCATGGAGGTTCTGGCAAGGGCAGAAAGCCTGCGCAGGGAACCAAGAGGAAGTGGGAGGCTATGCAGAGGCCGAGTGGTGTCAGGTGTTTTGGTTGTGGTAGTATGGACCAAAAGGTGGCTAACTGTCCCCAGAGGAGTGCCCCAGCGGCAGCACAATCAGCGGTTCATTTATGCTATCATTGCAGGGAACCTGCAGATGGCAGTGGCAGCGCTGCAGCATGTAGTACAATAGGGAGTGTAGCAGGTGGCACGGATTGAGCAGGCATCACTGATGTACATGACGGTGGAGACTGGTGGAAGCAGTGTTAGGGCAATCACATGTATAATTTCTGGTACCTAGACTTTGTGAATTTTAGTAGGTTCAGATTTTATGTAGTGTATGTGGTTAAGTGTAGGGACCTTGTTGGTGGGCGGGTTTAGGTCCCACTTTATGTATGATTCTAGAGCAACTAATAGCTTTATTATCCCGGAGTGTGCAGAGAGTGCTAATATCAGAGGAGATCCCGGAGAGCAAGCGGGAGTAGTCAGAGTTGTGAGAGCCAAGTTATTGAGAGTCATTGGTCAGACGAGGAGAGTTGATATTCAGATCGCGGGAGAGTCGTGGCCAGCGAATTCGCTTATCAGCCCGGTAGAGCTGTATGATATTATCTTGTGGATGGATTGGTTGCACCGTCATATGGTTCATCTAGATTATCATCGGGGTAGAGTGGAACTTGAGCTTCCAATAGGGAAGTTGATTTTTGAGGGAGTTAGACCGACTTCAGAGAGTCTCGTGATCTTGGCCATGCAGGCTGGGAAGATGATCGAGAAGGGACGTGAGGCTTATTTCGTTACTATATTGATGCCAGAGTCAATGGGACAGTCTACAATTAGCGGTATTCAGGTTGTTGAGGAGTTTGAAGATGTGTTCCAGTCGTTGCATGGGTTACCACCATCTCGGTCTGAACCTTTCACGATTGAGCTGGAACCGGGGACGACGCTGTTATCCAAGGCTCCTTACAGGATGGCACCAGCAGAGATGGCAGAGCTGAAAAAGCAGTTATAGGATCTGTTGAACAAGGGATTCATTCGTCCTATTGTATCACCGTGGGGAACGCCGATTCGTTAAGAAGAAGGATGGGAGTTTCCTCTTGTGTATTGATTATCAGCGTTTGAACCGGGTCACTGTGAAGAACAAGTACCCTCTTCCCAGGATCAATGAGTTGTTGGATCAGCTGAGAGGTGCTACTTGCTTCTCCAAGATAGATTAGCGTCGGGTTACCATCAGATTCCGATAGATAAGGCAGATGTGAGGAAGATTGCATTCAGGATAAGGTATGGGCATTATGAGTTTGTGGTGATGCCTTTTGGGTTGACTAACGCGCCAACAGCGTTCATGAGATTGACGAACAGCGTGCTTCAGAAGTTTTTTGACGTGTCTGTCATCATTTTCATCGACGACATCTTGGTTTACTCTAAGAGTCCGGCGGAACATGCAGTGCATCTGAGAGCAGTTTTGGAGAAGCTGCGGGAGCAGAGGTTGTTTGCTAAGTTGAGCAAGTGTAGTTTCTGGATGCGAGAGATGAGATTTCTGGGTCATATTGTTTCTGCAAAGGGGGTTTCTGTAGATCCGGAGAAGATTCAAGCTATTAGAGATTGGCCTAAACCGTATAATGCCACAGAGATCAGGAGTTTTCTTAGGTTGGCAGGATATTATGGGAGATTTGTGCAGGGCTTTGTGACTAGGCACGTCCGATAACTAAGTTGACAGGGAAGGATGTTCCTTTTGTTTGGTCATAGGAGTGTGAGGAGGGTTTTGCAAGCCTGAAGGAGATGATGACTACTATGCCAGTGTTGACATTGCTAGAGTAGGGGAAACACTATGTGGTTTATACAGATGCATCCAGAGTTGGTTTGGGCTGTGTGTTGATGCAGTATGGGAAGGTGATTGCCTACCCGTCGAGGCAGTTGCGGAAGCATGAGGACAATTATCCTACTCATGATTTAGAGATTGCTGTTGTAGTTTTTGGCCTCAAGATTTGGAGATCTTATCTTTATGGTGCAAAAGTGCAGGTGTTTACAGATCATAAGAGCCTGAAGTATATATTCACTCAGCCTGAGCTGAATTTGAGGCAGAGGCGGTGGATGGAGCTGGTGGCAGATTATGATTTGGAGATAGCCTACCACACTGGTAATGCTAACTTGGTTGTTGATGTTGTAAGTCAGAAGCGGGCGGCTTCGGTTCAGGAGCAGGATATGCAGTCTCTGGTAGGAGAGATCAGCGCGTTGAGGTTGTGTGCTGTTTCACATGAGCCGTTGGGTTTGGAGGCAGCTGATAGAGCAGATCTTCTGAGTAGGGTGCGGTTGGCTCAAGAGAAGGACTTTGGGCTGGTGAATGCCTCTAAGGATGTTGATTCAGAGTATCATGTCTCAGCTAATTGTACCATATTTGTATCCGGGTGGATTTGTGTCCCCATGGATGAGGAGTTGAGGCAGGAGGTCTTGAGGCAGACTCATGCGAGCATGTTCTCTATTCATCCAAGAGCGACTAAGATGTACCGTGACCACAAGAGGTACTATCACTGGGTCATGATGCAGAAGGATGTAGCAAGTTGGGTCACGAGGTGCGATGTTTTCCAACTAGTGAAAGCTGAGCATCAGGTTCCTGGTTGCTTGTTGAAGAGTTTGCCCATTCCAGAGTGGAAGTGGGATATGATCACGATGGATTTCATGGTAGGATTGCCAGTGTCTCGCACCTTTGATACGATTTGGGTCATTGTGGACCGGTTGACTAAGTCGGCACATTTTCTGGCAATTAAGAAAACTGATGGAGCAGCTGTCTTGGCTAAGAAATATGTGATGGAGATAGTCAGATTGCAGGGAGTGCCAGCGAGTATTGTGTCTGATAGGGATTTCAAGTTCACTTCGGTGTTCTGGAGAGCATTTCATGCAGAGATGGGCACTAAGGTGCATATGAGTACATCTTATCATCCCCAGACAGATGAGCAGTTAGAGAGGATGATCCAGACGATGGAGGATTTGCGGAGGATATGTGTGTTGGATTGGGATGGCCATTGGGCAGATCACATGAGCTTGGTAGAGTTTGTATACAACAACAGTTACCAGGCCAGTATTGGGATGGCTCATTATGAGGCATTGTATGGAAGGCCATGTCGTACAATGTTGGACTCAGGTGCGGGAGAGGAGCATGTATGAGGTGAGTTTTGTTCAGGAGACCTCAGAGAAGATTCAGGTTCTCAAGCTGAACATGAAGTAAGCTAAGGACCGGCAGAGGAGTTATGCGGATAGGAGGAGGAGAGATCTTGAGTTTCAGGTGAGTGACAGAGTTTACCTCAAGATGGTAATGTTGCTGGGTGCAAACAGGTCATTGACAGAGACTAAGTTGAGAGAGAAACAAATATCCTAAACAGGACCGCCACCAAGGCCAAACAAATGTCCTAAACAGGACCGTCACAAAGACCATCTGTCCCGAAGGACCGCCTAAACAGGCACTCTGGCTAAACAGCCCGCCATAAAGGTCACACATCTGGTTAAACAGCCCGCCACAAAGGCCACACATCTGGCTAAACAGCCCGCCACAAAGGACACACAATTGGCTAAACAGCCCGCCACAAATGCCACACAAATTGGCTAAACAGCCCGCCACAAAGGCCACACACAGCTAAACAACCCGCCACAAAGGCCACACAATGTCTCATAAGACTGCCACACACGGGCATAATGAATCAAAAGTCCGACACGAAGGCCACACTAGCCTCTTCAGGGCTCACAACCACTAAAAATGGACAATTCTAACTCCGATAAAACTTTCCATTTTTAGAACTTTCCACTTTTGGAATCTTTCCTCTTTTAGAAACTTCTATTTCAGAAAATTTTTCCCTCAACACCATCACAATCCCAAAGGACTCTTATCAAAGTAATCTTCTTCTTCCAAAGTTCCATGATCCTCCTCTCAAGAACCCTCACTGGTCTCGCCTCCAAAGTCATTTTAGGCTGAAGATCTTCAGGAATCTTAGCCAACAACTGATCATCCTCACGCAGACACTTTCGCAACATGGACGACTTTATGGAACGCACGTATAACCTCAGACAACTCCAACCTATATGCTGTCAGTCCCACCCGCTCAATCATATACCTCGGACTCAACTTAGTCTCAGTCAATGACCTGTTCGGACCCCGCAACATGGTCATCTTGAGGTACACTCTGTCTCCTACCTGAAACTCAAGATCTCTCCTCCTCCTATCGGCATAACTCCTTTACCGATCTACAACTTCCTTCATGTTCAGCTTGAGAACCCAAATCTTCTCTGAGGTCTCCTGAACATAATCTGCCCCGTAAATGCTCCTCTCCCCCACCTGAGTCCGGCATAACGGTGTACGACACGGCCTCCCATACAAAACCTCATAAGGAGTCATCTTAATACTCGCCTGATAATTGTTGTTGTAAGCAAACTCTACCAAGCTCAACTGATCTGCCCAATGGCCTCCCCAATCCAACACACGCATCCTCGGCAAATCCTCCATCGTCTGGATCGTCCACTCTGACTGTCCATCTGTCTGGGGATGATAAGCTGTACTCATATGCACCTTAGTGCCCATCTCTGCCTGAAACGTTCTCCAGAACACTGAGGTGAATTTAGAATCCTTATCAGACACAATGCTCGCTGGCACCCCATGCAACCTGAGTATCTCCTTCACATACTTCTAAGCTAAGACCGCTACTCCATCAGTCTTCTTAATGGCCAGAAAATGTGCCGACTTAGTCAACCGGTCCACAATGACCCAAATAACATCAAACGTCCTAGACACTGGCAAACCAACCACGAAGTCCATAGTAATCATATCCTACTTCCACTCTAGAATGGGAAAACTCTTCAGCAACCCACCTGAAACCTGATGCTCAGCCTTCACTAGCTGACACACATCACACCTCGTGACCCAATTAGCCACATCCTTCTTCATCCCGACCCAGTGATAGTACCTCTTGAGGTCACGGTACATCTTAGTCGCTCCTGGATGAATAGAGAACATGCTCGCATGAGCCTCTCTCAGAATCTCCTGTCTCCACTCCTCATCCTTGGGCGCACAAACCCGCCCATGCACCAAAATAGTACCATTAGCATAAACATGATACTAAGAACCAACCTCTTTTAAGGCATTCACCAGCCCCAAATCCTTCTCTTGTGCCCTCTGCACCCTACTTAGAAGATTTGCTCTATCAACCGCCTCCAAACCCAACGACTCTTGAGAATAAGCGCACAAACTCAAAGCACTGATCTCTCCTACCAGAGACTCCATCTCCTGCTCCTGAGCCGAAGCTAGCCTCTTCCGACTCAGAGCATCTGCAACCAAGTTAGCCTTCCCAGGATGATAGGCTATCTCCAAATCATAATCCGCCACCAGCTCCATTCACCGCCTTTGCCTTAAATTCAGCTCGCGCTGAGTGAATATGTACTTCAGGCTCTTATGATCTATAAACACCTGCACCTTTGCACCATAAAGATAAGATCTCCAAATCTTCAGGGCAAAAACTACATCACCCATCTCCAAGTCAAGAGTAAGATAGTTGTCCTCATGATTCTGCAACTGCCGCGAAGCATAGGCAATCACCTTCCCATGCTGCATCAACACACACCCCAAACCAACTCTGGATGCATCTGTATAAACCACATATGGTTCTCCTAGCTCCGGCAAAGCCAACACTGGAGTAGTAGTCAACATCTCCTTGAGGCTTGCAAAGCCTTCCTCACACTCCTGTGACCAAACAATAGGAACATTCGTCCCTGTCAACTTAGTCAACGGACGTGCTCTGCTCGCAAACCCCTGCACAAACCTCCTATAGTAACCTGCCAGACCAAGGAAACTCCTGATCACTGTGGCACTATGCGGTCTAGGCCAATCCCTGATAGCCTGAATCTTCTCCGATTCTACAGAAATCCATCTGCAGAGACAATATGACTCAGAAAACCCATCTCACGCTACTAAAAACTGCACTTGCTCAACTTAGCAAACAACTTATGCTCCTGCAGCTTCTCTAGAACTGCCCTCAAATGCACTGCATGCTCTTTGGACTCTTAGAATAAACCAGGATGACGTCGATGAAAATGATGATAGACACGTCCAGAAACTCCGGAGACACGCTGTCCATCAATCTCATAAACGCTGCTGGTGCGTTAGTCAACCCAAACGGCAACACCACAAACTCATAAACCCATACCTCTTCCTTCTACTTGACGAACACCACCGACGCCCTCCACGGTGAAGTGATAAGACGAAAGAATCCTCTATTTACTTCCTCAGCTTTACTAGACTAATAATCAAGTATGCTGACATCAACTCACCACCATCTGAAAATCACCCCCTCTTGCCAGTCCAAGAACCTCTAGTAACTTGCCTCTAAGGGAAACTTCCTCACGATGGCTTAATCCAAAATTAACTTTCCGCTTAGCAATTCTCCACAACAAACCATCAATACGAGCGTAATAAAACAAACAAGTACCATACGTTCGTCTATTCTGATTCATCGCATCAAATGCTTTGCAGGTCGCTAACTCAAACCACTTGACTTATTACCTCCAATAAAACTTACCAAAAACTTGAATCTAGCAACCCTATCCATCTCCAATGAACTTCATCCAACATCGTTGCAACGATTAGTTTATCCTGCCATGAAGGCTTCTCGTGAACTTATGTATCTGGCAAACATGCCTTTACCGGCTCATACCTGCTGCAACTCCCCTTCCCGGGACTCCAGCACCACCGACCGCACAATCCTGGTGCAACAGCCACACATTCATGACCGCTCCAGTCATAAAACCCTGACCCACTGCGCAACACATCCAAAACCCGAGATTAAACCACCAGCACTCTCTCGAGGTCTACATTTAGTTGTTATGTTTATACTCACGTACTAGGCATTGCTTGCTCCCAACTCTCCCACCCTTAGGTCGCAACCTTCGAGCCATACCGATATCACTCTCAGACCTCCGTCTTCGAGTTATACCGTCTCACTCTTGGACCATAATCCTCAAGATCTCGGTATCAGAGGACTAATCATCCCCTCAGGAGAACATCATCCCCTCTGCCACTCTCGGAGCCCACAGCCCCTCGAGCTATCGGTATTCTGGGAAAACCACCATCCCTTCGGAAGCAACAATCCTTAAAGACTATAAACATCTTTCGACAAAAGGTACTCCCCGTGGTACGAGTATAACATTACAATGTTACACCTACCCACACCACTTCTAATATCCAACTGGATTACCCACTAAACAGAGAAATATCTGCTCCAACTACATATGTCCATCTATCCGCCTCTCTAGGCTCAATACCTGTCGCGAAGAATCTCACACCGGTCATCTACTACTGCTCCTTCCTCCTAACATAAGATGGAAAGTCCTCAACATCCGCAGCCCTCGGTTGCACTCCGCCACATGCGGCACAACTGGAGCCTGCACTGGTACCCCTCTCGGTAACCGCTCCGACAGTACGCCAACAGATCCGCCAAGCGATCATCTGGACCCTAGGCTCCACCTGCTGCAACCCCACATCTGGGTTCCCAGCACCCCCGGCACGCTCACCGGCTAACCCCCTCTGGTCCCTCCTGATACGCTTGCAACCTTCTGACGTACCTCCTCGTGGAACTCAGGACCACACACTCGCTGGCCTCGAGAACTCGCCCGACCACGACCATGACAACGCCCACGTCCACGACCAGAAACTCAACCACCTTTAACCATTGATCTTCCAAGAACAGAGGCTAACAAGCATAGAACAAAACAAAACCACACAAAGAAACATAACAATTACTCACCATGTAATCTCATTGAAGGCTCGAAGAGGATGTTCTAGGACTCCATGCCACACACAATTGACTAACTCACATAATCAATCAAGACATGCAATCTCAAACATCACAACAGAAACCTAGTGAACCCAAACCTAGAACCGTAAGGGCTCTGATACCAAACTGAAACGACCGACCTGTTTTTTTTTTTTTTTAAATAAATAAATAGTAAAGAATAATGATAATAATAATAATAAACAAACTACAACTAGTGGTCCCATACCCACTAGCCACCTAACCACAATCACAACCAAACCGCAGAATAACAAATACCAATATCCAAAACAAT
>NC_141890.1:42702565-42705065 GCF_030686135.1 Camelina sativa
TACTATGAAGAAGGGTTGGATCAAGAGGACCACGGGCATGGATCACCGGGCTACTATTGGCTGTCTATGTCACGAGCTACGCGCCTTAACGAGCCAAGGATGAATCTATACGATGATTCCGATAGTGATGACTTGGGTTCTTACTATGCGCCGTCCGCATATCATCGAGAGCCGCGGAAGGAATACTCGAGTTGCACCCGAGCAATCCCAACCTTTCCATCGCACGCATCATCGAGCAAGTCAAGTGCTTGCCGCACTCGGAACCAAGGACTTCCGAGCTGGTCACCACGCGCAACACCGATCAATCCGTCAAGTCGCGACCGAGATAAAGCCAAGGCGAGCATTGTGGTTTCTCGGACTAAGTCAAGGGAGCAGACCGCAAGGAAGCCAGCGCAATCTCCCGGAGCACCAAATTTCACGGACGAGTTGATCTCTATCCGATCTGAACTCCAACACCTTGGAGAAATGTTGGGCCAGGCAGCGAGATCTTACACCCAGGGAGAATCATCACGGCACCAACACTCGGCCCTTGTAACTGTACCAACACCAGTCCCGCGAGTTCTTCATCAGCCGGAACAAGGTGACTTGACGCGGAACAAGCCGAATACCGACTTGATTGAGAACGCCGCACCAACGACGCAAGCTAACCGTACGCTGAGCCTAGGACGTGATTTCGATCGACAAGTCTGTCCAGAAGAAGTCATTAACTCGGGAGGAATCGTAGAGAAGCCAGCCGAGCCCCCAGACCGACAAGTTCTTACACTCGGAGGTCCAAGTTCGGGTCATTACGCAGACCACGGAAAACTCTTTACCGCTCTCGATCGAGGCTTAACCGACACTCGACCGCCGCGTCCGGAGCCGACCATAGTACGCGAATCCTTACCCAGGACGCGTACCGAGCCATCAACCGAAGTCCAAGGAGATTCTGGCCGCGCAATTGAAGTCATATCCGGTAATCACTCGGTAATGGGGAGTTCCAAGTTAGCTAGGCCACCGGAGATGGCCATTGATGGATCTTTTCACTCGGTATTGTCCATGACTACTTCAAGTAGTAAGCTCCAGCTGGGAGTCGCCTATACCGTGCCATCCTTCTCCACCCTTAGCGCCAAGGCCGTTACCGCACAAGGTCATATGGCGATGTATTTGTCCAACTTTGGTGCGGATCAAACTTATGTGTGGCATCCTGGAGAGTCTCAGCAAGCAACCACGGTTCATGAAGGGATCCGAGCGACCAGTGCCGCTGGCCTTACCGGGGAAGTCCTATCCTTTTCTCTTAAGGCCTTACTGTTTCCTTTTGATCCCGGTAAATTAAACCGCGGTTGGCCTTTTGATGCTGCTGATTTGGGTTTTCCTTTTTGATCCAGGTGATGAGCAAAGTTTTGAGGCCAAAACTTCTATAAGAGGGAGGGAATGATGTGATCACGGGATCGACCACTCGGCCGTGAACACTCGATTCTCTCGGACGTCTCTCAACCACCTCTCGGACAACACTTGGACGCCTCTCGGACACTTATCGACAACTTGGAACCGGCCTTCCTAGTGATGCGCGGTACCAACTAGTTTCCAAGGATCATCAAGGAGGAGCAAGTAAAGTCATCTAATGGGCTTTGCAATCCAAGCTTCAACCCTCACACCAATGGCTCATGGCTAGCATCACCACTTAAGAGCCTTGAGTTGCGACCAGCTTTGGGAAGCTTAGTTCGCGAGTCTTCACCATCGCGCAAGCGTGAAGACGCCCCTAAGTCATTAGAAGGAGCTGTACTCTTTTCCCTACTTTGGGTTTGTCCCAATGGGTTTACCAAAGAGGTTTTAACGAGGCAGCGAACTCTAGTGCATCTCCACTTCGTTCCCGCTTGGCTCATGACTTGGAAACAATCATTGACAAGTTTAGGAGCCAAGGAAGTGAAGATCCTATCACCGCGTCCAGCCAATGACGTGGCTTTTCTATCTCTCTCCCTTCCCTTCCTTTGAATTTCTTCTTGAACCTTCTATGACCGTTGGATTGGTCTTTCCTTTGTTTTACTTTTGCTTTTGCTTTATGGCCAAGTGTAAGGATGAGATCCTGGCCGCGTGTCTAGGGTTTTAGAGTCTCCCATTTGTAAGCCTTCCTATATAAAGGCCTAAACCCTCATTGTAAAAGGCAGACTTGAAGTATTGAATTAAATTTCACAAGAGAGAATCTTGTTCTTGTCTCACCTCTCTCCTTAGTCCAAGTCCGGGACTTGACTACCGAGAAACCCTAGCCGATCTCGAACCGGGTTCGACATCGACTAGTTGACCGTATCACGGGCCGAGCCATCTCCCGTGTGTCGTCGCATCAAACCACCTTCGCGTCCCTCTCTACCGTATCACGTCCGGTTCCTACCGCTCGTTGTACTTTCGCTTCCACTCCACCTTCCTTATCGCATCACCGAGAATCCTTACCGCATCACCAAGGATTCTTACCGCCGCGTTGCCGAGAGCCGTTCCCGCAGTTTACCTTCAAACTCCGGGAATCAAT
>NC_141890.1:42720065-42721294 GCF_030686135.1 Camelina sativa
ACGGTCGAGGGTCGATCGCGGGTCGAGGGGGTCGATAGAAGGTCGATAAAAGGTCGATCGAGGGTCGGTCAATGGTCGGTCAAGGGTCGGTTGAGGGTCGGTCGAGGGTCGGTGAAGGGTCGGTCGAAGGTCGGTCGAAGGTCGGTCGAGGGTCGATCGCGGGTCGATCGAGGGTCGAGAGGGTCGATAGAAGGTCGATCAAGGGTCGAGAGGGTCGATAGAAGGTCGATCAAGGGTCGGTCAAGGGTCGGTCAAGGGTCGGTCGAGGGTCGAGAGATGGTCGGTCGTGGGTCGTGGGTCGAGGGTCGAGAGATGGTCGGTCGAGGGTCGAGGGTCGATCGCGGGTCGATGGAGGGTCGAGAGGGTCGATAGAAGGTCGATCGAGGGTCGAGAGGGTCGATAGAAGGGTCGGTCGAGGGTTGGTCAAGGGTCGGTCGAGGGTCGGTCGAGGTCGGTCGAGGGTCGAGAGTGGGTCGAGGGTCGAGAGATGGTCGGTCGTGGGTCGAGGGTCGAGAGATTGTCGGTCGAGGGTCGAGGGTCGATCGCGGGTCGATCGAGGGTCGAGAGGGTCGATAGAAGGTCGATCGAGGGTCGAGAGGGTCGATAGAAGGTCGATCAAGGGTCGGTCAATGGTCGGTCAAGGGTCGATCGAGGGTCGGTCGAGGGTCGATCGAGGGTCGAGAGGGTCGATAGAAGGTCGATCGAGGGTCGAGAGGGTCGATGGAAGGTCGGTCAAGGGTCGGTCGGTCAAGGGTCGGTCGGTCGGGGGTCGATCGCGGGTCGATCGAGGGTCGAGGGTCGATCGAGGATCGAGGGTCGATAGAAGGTCGATCGAGGGTCGAGAGAGGGTCGATCGAGGGTCGATACGCGCGAAAACTGGCCTGATGCGTACCGCGATGCGAGAAATTTTTTTGCCTCGAGTAACTTTCGAAAATGACCGAATTGATTGCAATGTTTTGTGACCGAAACTAATGAAATACATCAATGAAGGGTTCTGGATGTCTATTTTGCATCAAATCTGTTCACGGAACTCCGGCTAGTCCATGGTCATATGATTTTGGTAAAAATCAAAATAAATACTTAGAGTGCTCAGAATATTCTGAAAATTTACCAGAAAATCAGTTTTAGTATGCTTATGATGCATGCAAAAAATCAGAAAAAAATTCCAAGTATTTTTTTTTTTTTGGCACCAGTGACTCCTCAGACATTTCAATGTCTCCTGGTGCCGG
>NC_141890.1:42721394-42754899 GCF_030686135.1 Camelina sativa
AATCTCTCTAACCACCAAAGAATCCAAACGCAAATCAAATCCAAAAACATTTCAAAACAGAATTAAGATTGAATACAGCGCATGCACAATGCTAACATCAGTTCCTCAATACAAATTTAAGAACAAACAAATCTCCCCACAAGTCACGGAGATTGAAAAAGAGAGGCAAACCAATTGAAGTCTCTTCTCTGTTAGAGAAAAGGCGGCGGTTAGAGAGTCGTCGAAACCTCTAAGCTTCGTTTAGAAATTGGAGGTTGAAGAAGATTAGAGTACCAAAACAAAAAACCAGATACCGAAAAATTGATAATAGGGTATTGTGAAGAGAGAAGAGGATCAAAAAATCCAAAAAAAGCAGTTGAAGTTTTCAATCTTTGTGAAAGCTTTTTAGCAGTTTGCGTTGTTCGTTTTTTTTAGTGAAAATTTCGGCAGAAGAAGACGAAAGGATTGTGGAGAGAAACGCACTGGATAGGCACAGAGAGAGACGAAACAGAACACAGCACCAGAAACGAACTTGACCCAAAACGCTGCGTTGCCCTGGCCCATTAACAGAACCAAATTGGTTTATCAGATTTTGAGTAACAATAAACAAGGTGGCTGGTTGTAGTTTAGTGGTAAGAATTCCACGTTGTGGCTGTGGAGATCTGGGCTCGAATTCCAACAGCCACATCTTTTTTGAAATTTTTGTAGTGTTATATTTGGGAATATTTATTTTGATACATATAATTTTTTTTGTATGTATGTAAGTTTTCAGAGTTCAAGCAACTTGTTATTATTAGCTTAATTATTAATTTCTTATATTTTAAAAATTAGCTTCATTTTTCATTTTTTATATGTTAAATTTTTTAAATACCTTAGTTACAAAATGAATGAAGTGGTAATCTATTCAAGCTATGTTTGAAACAAATAATATTGGGTTTAAATTCACCTCTTGGTGGTTAGAGTTAAGACTACATAAATGTGTGACCAGGTTCCAAATGCATATCATTCCCCATTACGGAGTAGTAGTTTATTCTCCTCCAAAAACTGTGCAAATAGACCATAGTGTGGATTGGTTCCTAAATTCAATTCATAGTAAGATTGGCAGTCTGTCATGTATTGAAAGTTCTACTCTACTGAAGTTCAATGTTTTTTTTTTTTTTTTTGGCAAACACTGAAGTTCAATGGTTAAAAGTAAAATTTGATAAGTAATGTCCACATTGATAAGATCTTAGTTAATGATAAAGTATGTGAACTGTAACTAACGATCAAAACATTGTTTTTACATCTTTACGTCTCTTTTCTACTTTTTTGTTTTTATTTTTTGTACGACTTTTAGAAATATCAAAACCTTACTAAACAGATAAATGGTCTTATGAGTTTTTTTTATTTTTTTTTGAGACAAAGACTTGTTTTCATTAATCAATCTAAAATAGGTTCATACAAACCATAGGATAAAAGATAATGAAGCTTAACACAAATTAGAGACAACATCAAAGGGAAAAAACAGCGGCTACAGAAAAGTAGATCGATGAAGGATCCATAAGAACTTGTAAATTAAGACTAGGAAGCAAATTGGCGCAAGTGATAACACGGTTTGTCGAACATTCATCCACGACATAAGTCTTGGACGGAGAAATGGTCACGATCAATAGACTAAGTGATGTTGACGAGGGTTACTGTTAGGGGTAGGCCCGTAACCTAACAAAAGGCCCAGCCCATAAGAAGGCCCAAATAAACCTTCAGGAAGGGAAGGAGTATTTTGGTCTTTGTAATGGACGACCCGACACAGTTCCCTATAAAAGCAGGCGCACGGCGTTCGATCAAAGGGAGAAAAAAGGAGAGACAAAGACAAAAGGTACGAATAGCAAGTACAAGGCTTTTTACCTGTTGAAGGTTAGAAGCGAAGGATTCGAAGACTCGTCCGTCTAACTCGTCCATTCTAACTCGTTCATTACTTGCTAACTCGTCTAAGTTGTATTGTAACCCGTCTTTTGTGCTTCGACACCGATTAATAGAAGAAAACTTCGACCATCCTTTACCGAACTTAAACATTCTAATTGTGACCGATCTGGACATCAACAATTTGGCGCGCCAGGTAGGGGGAGCCAAGTCGAAATCTTCTTTGAAAGTTTGAAGAACGGACCTACAACAACTAGACGAGATGACCATTGTTACTAAAGAAGGAAGTAAGGAAGCTGGTTCGTCGGGTGGAACGACCACTCCAGCGGCGGATCAAGGGGAACAAACCACACTCCCAACTCCGGACGCCCCAAGAAAGGCTGCGGCGACAGAGAGCCCAGGGACGTTCGTCATTGCGACAAACTTAACCAGCCCGGCGACCGAAGAGCCAACGCCGAATCCTGCGCAGCTCGCATTGCTCAGTAGCCAACCCGTTTCCAGTATAGACGAACTCTTCGTGGGATATTGATGCGTCTCGACCAACAAGAAGAGCGAACTAATACTCGGCTAGACGCGCTGACTGCAGCACAGATCAACTCTCAGGACGAGATCAACCATCTCCACTCCACCAGGAAAAAATTTGGCAAGTTTCATCCAGCCAGGACGACGCTAGGGACAAGTGTACGAGGAGGTTAACCAGAGCGCAATCCCGCCCCACGCATCGACGAGCGAGACAATGGGACAAAAGACGCCGAGCTAAAAGAAATTTGAGAGAAGATGCAAGAAATGGTAACAGTCTTCATAGAGCAACAAGTAAAGCACCTGAAGTGGATCTCATGCTCGAAGCAACGCAACGAACCCCGTTCTCTAGAAGACTCGCTACTACGGCGGTAAAACGTGCAGTCAAGCCAAGGTTGGACTATTATGACGGCATGGTCGATCCCGCGAGACTTCTTGCTTACCTTCGGTGTATCCCTCGGCCCTTTACAGTTCATCCCGACGGAATACGATGCTGGAGCCTGCCAGGTCTTTGCTGAGCATTTGACAGGAACCGCTTTAAGCTGGTTCTCAAGACTGACACCTGGGTCAAGCGATAGTATCAAGGACCTGATAACTGCATTCTTAAAGCAATTCTCTGTTCTAATGGAAAACAAGAACTCTCATGCCGACCTACACGCCCTGCCTCAACAACGAAATGAATCACTCTGGTCTTCTATTGGACGCTTTAGAGAGGTTGTCGTCAACATCTCGATCCCAGACGCGGCTGCTATCATTGCACTCAAGAACGCACGTTGGTACGAGTCTAGATTTAAAGAATAGCTATCTTTAACTCATGTGGAAACATAGCTGACGCCCTGGGACGAGCCGCGAAACACATCGAGCTTGAAGAAGAGAAAGTGGTCAACGCTAAGAAACACTCCGGCGAAACAAGCGTCGCGACCAAGCAGCCAGTAATCACAGCTCTGAAAGTCGAATATGTCGAGCCACGAGAACACTTTACCAGAAATCAAGATCGAACTCGTCGAACTTTTGCCATCGGCGAAAATAAATACATCCGGAAGGAAGGAGGTGAGAGCAGTGCGACCCAGTATTGTGATTATCACCAAAGTGCCACCCACGCGACTGAGGAATGTCGTTACCTCCAAACGATCCTGATGGAATGATACAAAAAAGGGACAATAGTCATCGAATCTGACAGAAGCAAGACGACCCGGCCCGGTAACAGCGACATCAAGCGAGCTGAGAATATCGCTCGAAAATTTGTCAAGGATTCCAAAACCCTCGCCGATCAAAGCAAAGACGAATGGAAACTCTAGGCGCCATCAGTCATGAAAAACGGCAACGTACAGACCGACAAGCCGACCAGCGCCCCCCAACCATAAGACGGATAAACATGATCATGGGTGGATTAACAGGATGCAATGACTCGGTCAGGTCAATAAGAGACTATACTAAGCAGGCCGAAATAAGGAAGTCGTGGCCTTCAAAAATCAGCTCCGAAAACGCAACGATTTCTTTCGACAATAACGACCTAGAAGGTTTGGATCTGCCACACAACGATCCCCTGGTCGTCGAATTACTGATCAGCGAAAGCGAGGTCTCAAGAATTTTGATTGACACCGAAGTTCGGTAAACGTGATCTTCAGGAACGTCCTGGCACAAATGGAGATCGGGAGAGAGTGACATCAAGCTAGAATGCCATTCTTTGACCGGTTACGATAGGGATCATATCATGTCAGTCGGCACCATCGATCTGCCAATTTTTGTGGGAAGCATGAGCAGGTATTTTAGGTTCGCCGTCATCGACAAGCTGACTATCTACAACGTAATCCTTGGGACCCCGTGGATCCATAAGATGAAAGCAAGTACCATCGACGTATCATCAGTGCGTCAAATTCCCAACCCCGAAAGGTATATATACGCTGCGCGGAAACCAACAGAGTACAAGAGCCTGCTTCCTGATCGAACACAGAATTCTCACAGGAAAGAAGTTATAGCAATCAAAGCAGCGGGTCGGCGACGACAGCTCGTCACCGACCGACGGAAATCCGACCCCAATTCAGCAGGGCGTCGCTGCAACAGAAGAAGTATGTTTGGACGACACTGACAAGAAACGGTGTGTGAATATCAGAATAGAGATAACCCCGATCATGCGAAGCGAGCTAATCCTTTTCTCAAAACAAATATATCGACATTCGCATGGACTGTAACTGACATGAAAGGAATCGACCCAACCGTCACAACCGTCACAACTCACGAACTTAATGCCGATCCAACACACAAACCAGTCAAACAAAAACGACGCAAGTTAGGACCCGAAAGATCTCAAGCCGTAAACAACGAAGTGGACAAACTCCTTGGCGCTGGATCCATCGTCGAAATAAAACATCCTGACTGATTGGCCAATCCAGTAGTCGTCAAAAGGAAGAACGGGAAATGGCGAGTCTGCGTGGATTTTACCGACCTAAACAAAGCTTGCCCAAAGGATAGTTTCCCTTTGCCACGAATCGATCAACTCGTCAAAGCAACCGCGGGAAACGAGCTGCTGACCTTCATGGACGCCTTTTCCGGGTACAATCAGATATTAATGCACAAAGACGACCGGGAAAAAGCATCGTTCATAACAGACAGGGGGACATACTGCTACAAGGTCATGCCTTCGGCTTAAAAAACGCGGGGGCAACTTACCACGACTGGTGAATAAAATGTTCGCTGAACAACTCGGTAGGACGATGAAAGTTTATATAGACGACATGCTTGTCAAGTCACGGCGGGCAAACGATCATATCACCATTTACGACAATGTTTCGACGTCTTAAGCAAGTACGGAATGAAGCTAAACCCAGCCAAGTGCACTTTTGCAATCAAATCGGGAGAGTTCCTCGGCTACTTGGTGACCCGGTGAGGCATTGAAGCAAACCCCAAGCAAATTAAGGCAATACTCGACCTACATCACCAAAAAATGCTAGGGAAGTGCAGCGACTAACTGGACGAATTGCGGCCCTAAATCGTTTCATATCCAGGTCAACTGACAAGTGCCTACCTTTCTACCAACTCCTCAAGACCAAAGGGAAGTTCGAATGGAACGAAGCCTGCCACGATGCATTCAGCAAGTTAAAGAGCTCCTTATCCACCCCCCCGATCCTTACCAAGCGAGAGTTTGGAGAAATCCTGTTACTCTACATCGCAGTTTCTGAATCAGCCGTCAGCGGCGTTCTCGTCAACGACGACCGAGGAGAACAACGACCTATTTTCTATATAAGTAAATCCTTGACGATGCAGAAACGCGTTACCCGAAAGTCGAAAAGGTCGCCCTGGCAGTCGTCACATCGGCAAGGAAGCTCCGACCATATTTTCAGTCACATACCATAGTCGTCCTATCCAACCAGCCCTTACGATATGTATTACACAGTCCAAATCAATCTGGCCGGTTGACGAAGTGGGCGATCGAACTCAGCGAGTACGACATCAAATACCGCACACGCCCAGCTGCTAAATCCCTAGTGTTGGCCGACTTCTTAATCGAGCTATCACTAGACGTATCCAGGCCAACCCTCGCCGACCCGACAGACGACCGGTGGACATTGCATGTGGATGGAGCATCTTCGCACCTTGGGTCCGGTGTGGGAATCCGCCTTACTTCTCCAACTGGCAAAATCTTAGAACAATCTTTTCATCTTCGGTTTCAAGCAACCAACAATGTCGCCGAGTATGAAGCACTTATCGCCGGACTTAAGCTCGCCAGCGGGATGCAAGTCAGGCGAATCCACGCTTTCTGTGATTCACAGCTCGTTGTCAATCAATATAGGGCGAATACGACACAAAAAGCGAACCGATGGCAGCATACCTTGACGTCGTCAAAATTCTGTCCAAACGGTTCGACAAATTCGAGCTCGTCAAAATCCCCAGAGGGGAGAACGCCCAGGCCGACGCCTTAGCAGCACTCGCTTCAACGTCCAACCCGGACCTACGACGTATCATCCCAGTTGAGAGCATCAATATGCCAAGTATAGAGGGAACACGAGCCGAGACATGCCTCGCCTTCACCAGCCTAACGAAATCCGAACCACCTACCGAATGGCGACATCGCGTCGGCAATGCGAACCTCCCTCAGAAAACGACCCAACGGACCTGGCGAGTTGAAATCCGGTCATATCTCGCCGATGGTGACGTGCCAACAGACAAATGGGCCAAAAGACGGCTCAAAGCAAAAGCTGCTCATTATACCCTAATGAAAGACCACTTACTTCGATGGACCGCATCAGGAGCCCTTCTCTTATATATACACGGCGACGACACAGAACGTGTCATGGTAGAAATCCACGAGGGAGCCGGCGGAAACCACTCGGGTGGACGAGCCCTAGCACTACGAATCAAAAAGCACGGCTATTACTGGCCCAAAATGATGTCTGATTGCGAAAAGTTCGTCGCCAGATCGCGAAAAGTGCCAGCGACACGCCCCCATAATCCACCAGCCGACCGAACTCTTGCGAGCCGGCGTATCCCCATACCCATTCATGCGCTGGGCGATGGACATTATCGGCCCACTACCCGCTTCCAGACAGAAACGCTATATCCTCGTCCTCACCAACTATTTCACCAAATGGGTCGAGGTCGAGTCCTACGCCAATATCAAGGCCAAGGACGTCCAACTCTTTGTGTGGAAGTATGTCATTTGTCGTCACGGTCTTCCTTACGAAATAGTCACCGACAACGGTTCGCAGTTCATTTCTCTGCAATTCGAAGATTTTTGTGCAAGATGGCGAATCAAATTGCGAAGTCAACACCAAGATACCCACAAGGAAATGGACAAGCCGAAGCAACAAATAAAACTATACTTGACGGCTTGAAGAAGAGGTTGGACGCCAAGAAGGCGCTTGGGCCGACAAACTCGACGGTGTACTTTGGTCTTACCGAACAACCCCACGACAAGCTACCAACCAAACTCCGTTTTCTCTGGCTTATGGTATAGAAGCAATGGAACCTGCTGAAGTCGGCAGTACGAGCCTTCGCCAAACAATGCTCGTCCAATATACCGCACTCAACAGGCAAATGCTCCTTGATCGACTCGACGAGTTGGAAGAAGAACGCGACAAAGCGCTGCTATGAATTCAGAACTATCAACTCGCCGCAGCGAAATACTACAACAAGAAGGTCCATAACCGACACTTTGACGAAGGAGATACTACAACAAGAAGGTCCATAATTCAATGATGTATTGTTGGCTAAACAGTATTGGTATTTAATTTATTTTCTGAATTCTTTATTTGCTCGGGTGTTTAGGGTCAATATTTTAGAAACAAGCATCTATTGATGGCAAAGAAACCATACTCTTCTTCATTTGGGTGGAAAAGTATTTTCTCAACTAAAAGTTTAGTGTAAAGAGGTGCACGATGGACGTTAGGGTCATGGTGTAATATTTCGGTTTGGCGCGATCCTTGGATTCCTGACCAACATCCCCGACCAGCAAATGGTATGGGCCTACAATTACATCCAAATCTAATGGTTAATCACTTGATTAATCCGCTCACGAAAGAGTGGCATTTACCTATTCTCCAGGAATTTATGGATCAGGAGGATATCAAAATTATAAGGAGTTTGCCTGTTAGCAAATAATTTAAGCCAGATCGGTTGGTTTGGCATTATACGAAATCTGGAGCGTTCTCAGTTAAGTCGGGATATAAGTTAGCTCAAGCCATGACAGTCGAAATCGAGTACGGTCCTAGTTCTACTGCCCCGAAGGCTCTAACAGGTTACTTTTAATTCAGGTTACTTTTAATTGCTAGGTTCATAAAAAAAATTCCCATATCATAAACTATAAGTCCTAGGGATCAGGTTTGGAACCTTTGGGTCCCACCAAAAATTAAATAGTTTTTCTGGCAAAAAGCGTCTGGTTCTCTCTCGGTGACAGCGCGTTTAGCTTCTCGGGGAGTTCAGTGTGACACATTGTGTAAAAGATGTGATTTTGCGGCATAAACTATTAATCACACATTCTTTGACTGTCCTCATTCCTGTCAAATATTGGATTTGGTCTTCGTTGGATTACCCCCATGCAGTTTCCCATATTAGTCAGTGTACTCAAATTTGGATTTTAGTTTTGGCAATGGGACATTCTCTATGGCTTTAGGAGCCTCTCATCATTCAATACCATGGCTTGTTTGGTTCTTATGGAAGGATCGGAATAAGAACCTATTTCAAGGGATATAGTCAGAGCCAATAGATATCATTAATCAGGCTTTAAGTGAACAATTATTGTGGAAGAAGGCCCAATTAGTCTCAAGGATTATCTCGGGTTCTCCGGAACCCTTGCATACCCCAGAACCAATTAATCGCTGTCAAGTTGATGGTTCTTGGAAATCATCAGAACTTAATTCAGATATAGACTGGTGGTGCCGTAATTGTGAGGATCAGACTTTAGTGCTAGGTGCAAGATGTCAAAGACGAAGTTCTTCCCCTCTAGCATTCGGAGCTAGAAGCTTTGTTATGGGGTATGGAGTTTATTCTTTCCAAAGGAGTTGATTGTCGAAGATTTGAGACGGATTTTGCATAGCAAGTTACAATGGTACAAGCCCTAGAGGAGTGGCCGACCTTCTCTACGCTCCTTGATGAGTTCTAGACTCTTAGTGTCTCCTAACCTCCTTTCACTCTCTCCAAGATTCCTCGGACGTCCAATGTGAAGGTTGATTATTTAGCTCGTTCTTCTTGATCGTTAGTGTTGGAAATTACTTAATAAATAACTTTTCTCTGGTTTATACAACTAATCAAGGAGTTTTGTTCTAATTATTGTTAGGTGAAAAAAAATTTATACTTTTTTTTTTTAACAGCTGCATTTATTAATGATGTGCAATGTGATCCTCATGGAAGATTGATACAAGATAAGGAGGAATATAATAGTAAGACACAAAGTTTCTTGGATGAACAAATTCTTCTATTGCTAATCGATCCGCTGCTTTATTATTGTCTCTTCTGGTCCAGTTGAAGATGACGTCTGAGAACTTGTTTCTCCAATGATGAACTTCTCTTATCCAATTATGGAGTTTGAAATTGTTTGATTCTCCATTAACCAGAATTAAATTAGTAAATTAAACAAAAATTGTAGCATATCTACTATTAGGTTATTATTTTTAATTGCTATGTTCTAATAAATAAAATAACATGATAATTTATGACCGGTCTTTTCAATCGCAATTACTTTCGAAGAAGAAATGGTTGATTTTTTATAAATTGAAAATGATATAATGACATAAATAATTTTATTAATAATTATTACAATGATTGCATAAATGAATTTTTTTATTTTCTTCTCGCTTATTTCAATTTACTATTTCAATGTTTTAATTTTTTTTTTGTGATTTACAGTATTGGCAGTCAAAAGGATGATATGAATACAATAAAAATAAGATGCATTTTTCTTATGGTGTTGACACTTGAGCATTTTTGAGTAACCTGGAGCTGACACAGATTATTTTTCTGCCAACAAAATCATTTTGTAAATACAGCTCAGCTTCGTTGTTTTACACCTAAGCATTTTTCTCTTTTACTTCTTGACACATCTCAATAATTTGTCGTCATATGAAACAAATTCACAAAAAAAAAAATGCTAATCTGAAAACAAAAAAAAACTTAAGACGGATCGAGATGGAGAAGAAGATTATCATACACAAAGTAGAAGATTAAGAAACATGGCTTGAAGTAAAACACATCCCTTAATTCTACTGTTTGATTCTCTATGGCTATTTCATTTGTGTGAAATTGAGATCATGGAGTTTTTAAATTTTTTTTTGCATTTTTTGTATCATGAATCTGATGTATGGAATTGGTGGAGACCCTTAATTTGATTATGGGGAAACCTTTGTTCTTTCTGGGTTATTAGGACTTGGGGCAGGTGCTGACGTTTTTTTGTTTATGTAGTTTGGGAAATTAGAGAACTAACACTCATAACATTTGATTGATTCGTTTATTTTTAACTAAGGGTTTTTGGGAGCACAGGTTACGTATCATGGATCGAAAATGGGACTATTCAAAACAACATCTTGTTTGGTCTTCCAATGGTTAGATACAAAGTATGGAGAAGTTCTTAATGTTTGTTGCTTTGACAAAGACCTACAAATGATGGAGTTTGGCGATCAGACTGAGATTGGGGAACTCGGTATCAACCTCAGCGGAGGGCAGAAGCAGTGTATACAGCTCACACGTGCGGTCTATCAGGAATACATTGTATACTTGCTCAACAATGATTTTAGCGCAGTGGATGCTCATACCGGTTCAGATATATTCAAGGTAACAAGGGATAGAAAACTAAAAAACTCTTTCATGTATTAAAAGGTAAAACAGGTTGCGCTGATATTTGTTATTGTGATGTTTTGGTATAGAATTGTGTAAGAGGAGCTCTGAAAAGCAAGGCCATATTGCTCGGAACCCATCAAGTGGATTTCTTGCACAATGTCGACTGCATTTTGGTAGAACAATTATTCCTACTTTTATCTTATCGAAATCTAAAGACTTGAATTTGTTCTTATGAAATAAATGGACTTTCAGGTTATGCGGGAGGGGAGGATGGTTGAGTCAAGAAGATATGACAAATTAGTCAACTCCAGGTTGGATTTTGGGGAACTTGTGGCTGCACATGAGACATCAGCGGAGCTAGAAGAGCAACTTCTTCAGCCCAATAACAACCGCTCCAAACGCTCAAGTCTGTGTACGACCCAATCTTCCTACAAAGGAAGATGAACTTGATGCAACACAAGCTAAGATGGCTCTCTAGATTAACTTTCTCATGTGACAAAACAAACAAAATCTTTTGAACAATTTTTATATTTTATCGGATTGTTAAAACACTTTTGTTTATATTTCTATTAATAAAGTCAAAGCTATTTAAAGAAACATATTTAGTTATAATTAAATTCTACTTTGATCCATATAGTATAACAAACACTAGATTTGAATCCGCCCTACACCGCGGAGCTAATTATTTATTACTATTTTTTTTTAATTTTAAGTTCTATTTACTTGTTAATTTGTTAGTTTAGTTTAGTGTTAAGATTGTATATTTGTATTTTGATTGTAATTTTAAGAATGAACCCACGGTATACCGTGAAACAATTTGTATTTTTACATAATATTAATTTCAACTTAGTATACTCAATATTGATAGTGTTGACAAAATAATGAATATGATGTTTTTGCCCGTGTAGCTTTATATTTTAAATTTCTATCAATATCGATCCAAACTCGTCCCATATAACCATGTCCCAACATATTTTAACTCGTTGTACACCGCATAATAAATATTTTTCTTTAATAATATCATCTTACTTTTTACTATTTGTTGTTTTATTTTATAATTATTAGATGAGTTAATATGATATTTATTAAGATTGTAACCATTTAAAAATTATGAAATTAAATAAATAGTTTTACATACAGTATATAAAAATTAAGAAATTAAATAAATAGTTGAACAAAACAAGAAATTAAATAAATAATTAGGATAAGTATTTTATCGAATATTTAGATTTACCTTAACATATATATCACTATGGGAACTGATTTGATGATTCTCTACTTCTTTGAAAAGTTGTTTTGGCTTGGACTTCCATCCCATGATCAATGCATGAAAAAAGCAGAGTTTGATTACTAATCCTCTTGTTTTTTTAAAAGATAAGCATGTGTGATGGAACATGACTTTAAACTATATATCTTACTTTCTTAAGTATTTATTTTTTATATGAAATGAAATTCAAATACAGATCAGTAAACAAAGTTAAATTAGTAAATTAAACAAAAATGGTAGCAAATCTGCTATTAGGTTATTATTATTCAATTGCTATGTTCTAAGACCATGTGTAATGGAGCTGTTGAATATATTTTTCAACAGTTGAATGATTCCCATAATCTTGTTGAAAAAGAAAAAAATGAAGGAATTAATCACAATTGAATTTATTCAACATGTTGATAAAAGATAATTGAGGACCATTTGAAACATGTGGCAGTTGAGCGTACGTTCAATGTTAAAGTGGTTTTTTTTCCTTTTTGCTAAAAATAAATTGTCAAAAGTGTGACAGTTGTTTTATTTTGATTGGTGTATGAGAGAGTTTTTAATTTTTATCTCATGCTTTTTATTTAAGATAAATTATTATATAACAAACAACTCTATTTATTAATAATTCATCATATTTTTTACTCTATAAGATTTATTTCATTTCATTTGGACATAAATTTTTTTTTTATTATAATTTTTTAGTTATTATCGAACAAATTCTTCTTTATATCTTTAAACATCTTATTTATTGTGAAATTGATCTAAACAATAATTTTTACTAATATGTAGGGGTGTCAAAATGGATCCAAAATTATGGATCAACACAAACCAAACCAAACCAAAAACTTATTGAGTTGATAATTTGAGTTTTAATGGGTTAATGGATCAAAATGGTTTATGGATTTAATCGATTGGGTTGACATGGATTGGGGTAAAATAGTTGATGAGTTAACCAAAACCAAACCAAACATAGTTGAATTGATTTTAAATACCAAATTGAACTGATTCTGTTTTTAATAAAAAAGTGTAAACCGGATTGAACCAATAAAAATAAACAAAACCAAGCTTCTTCTTCTTCGTCGAGTCTTCGATTCAAACTTCTACTTTTGAGTCTTATTCGATCATCTGGGACTCAAACTTCTGGTATGAATCACTCAAATATCTGGGTTTCCCTAAATTTTTGCTTCTCTTATTTGTTTTGTTTGATTTTGTGTCTTCTTCTATTGGGTTTGTTTGATCTCTAATCTCTTGTTGGAACGTTTGAATTCTATTGAAGGCTTTGAATCTAATTGTATTTGGGGTTCTTTTATTGGGGTTTTTTGGATTAGCTTATGTATTTGTGTGGATTGTTTTGTAGATGTTTCTACTTAAATCGGGTATAGTGTGTTTTCTAGTTATCTGTAGATGTATTTGTGTGGATTGATCTGTAGATGTATTTATGTGGATTGATCTGTATATATTGTGGATTGATTTGTAGATGTATTTGTGTTAGCTACATTGCATGAACAAATGTGGCTTGAGTTTTGACTATTTGTGTTTTGATTCATTTGAGTCTTGTTGAGGACGAGACTTTTAAGTTGTTAGAACTTATTGCTTTATGGGGGTTTTAAGACTAGTGTCTAACGTTGTTTTTGTTTGTACCAGATAGTCATCTTCTTTCTTCTTTGTTTTCATTATCCCGATTTTTTTTCTTGGCGATCTAAACAAGTCTTTCCTAGAAAACACTTAGCGCTCAAATTTGGTTTAAGATGAGTGCTTCACTTTGTGTCACCTCCGTATTCTTCTTCTTCTTCTTATAAGTCAGTACTTTAAACTCATATGTAGAGTTTGATTTCAGATGGAGATGATGGGGTGTCAAAGACATTTTAGAAGAAGATTAAGGAATTTGAGGAAAACAATGGTGTCAAAGACAGCTTGAAGAAGAATAGAAGATTAAAGAAAACATCTTAGAAGAAGATTTTAGAAGACAACTGAAAACAATGATGTTATTTTCTGGATTATTTTTGTTTACAATTTCTGGTTTTCAAAATCTAAACAGAGACATATATCATGTTTATCATAAACAGTTTATCTATAAAATTACACAAACTTTGATGATTTATTGATTTTGTAAAATTATACATAGTCTTGTGATGATACAAAGTGGGTCAACTCATTTAACCCATTAATCCATTAATCTAAATGGGTTGTGGTTTGATCCAAACCATTTGCTAAATGAGTTGGGTTGAATCATCACCCATTAAACACTAAAACTCAATGGTTTTGGGTTGGTTTGGTTTGGTTTAACCAATTTGACACTCCTACTAATATGTAAGCATAAAATGAAAAGAATATATTAAAGAAAATAAAAATATGAAATAAAAGTTATAGGTGTGGTGTTGAATTTTTTTATTAAACAGAACTATTGTAGAATGTAAAAATTAAGAAGATGTTGAATCATTAGATGGAATGGAGAGAAGATGATGTGGAGTGTAAAGTTGGGTGTTGAATGTGTAAACTATTGTACATAGTCTAAATAAAATAACATGATAATTTATGATAGGTTTTTTTCAATCGCAGTTACTTTCGAAGAAGAAATGGTTGATTTTTTATAAATTGAAAATGATAGAATGACAAAAATAGTTTTATTAATAATTGTTACAATGACTGCATAAATGAATTTCTTTCTTTTTTCGCTTATTTCAATTTACTATTTCATTATTTTAATTTTTTTGTGATTTACAGTGTTGGCAGTCAAAAATAGTATGATATTAACTTTAATTACATTGCCAACACATTTTTCATTAGTTTATTGTATTTGGTTTCAAATTTAACAAAATTGCATACAAATCAGTAAACAAAGTTAAATTAGTAAATTAAACAAAAATTGTAGCAAATCTGCTATTAGGTTATTATTTTTTAATTGCTATGTTCTAAATAAAATAACATCATTTGACAATAAGTATTTGATATTTTAGGATGTACTATATTTGCTTTCTCTATTTTTTCTAGAACCACAAATATTGTACCTTAGAGCATCTCCAACAAACCCTCAAACCTTCAAATTTGAAGGGTTTTTGAATTCCAACAAACCCTTAAACCTTCAAATTTTAAGGGTTTGAATAGTGAGCCTTTAAATTTGAGGGTGCACTATTGATACCCTCAAATATTTTTACAAATTTTATTTTAGTCCTTGTAATATATATATCTTACAAATAATTTTATCAAATTCAATTGTTATAAATATACCTATATAAATTCAAACACACTAAATTAAAATTATTGATATATAAAAGATATACCATTTACAAAATATTTTTTACAACAATAATGCAATAATTTATCATATATGGGAGCACTATGAAAATAGTTATATTGAGTAATTTTATTATTTTACATGTAATTTTTTTTATGTTTTTTGAAAATTACATACTATTTTGTTTTATCAAGTATTGTATTTTTTAATATTGTTTGATATAATTTTTTATTGTGTTTTATATATATATTTATATGAAAGTTTTAATCATTAAGTATGTAATTTATATTATCATGTAACTGTTATTATGTAATAATGTGTGTTATATAATAAAATAAAAATATTTTATGTTGTATAATATAGAGAATATATGTTATAGATTTAGTTATGAGTTTCTATCATTATCAGTAAATTTTGGACACATTAAGGATTATATTGCAAATTAATTAGTTATTGTTGGAGTAAACTACCCTCAAATCTTCATTTTAATGATTTGCTCCTTTAAAAATGAGGAGTTTTATTGGAGATGCCCTTAAAATTGACCCAATAACCCGAACATAATAAGACCTATAGAAGAAGAACCTAAAAAGTTTCTAAACTACCCAACCAACGAAACGAAGTCCATATATATAATCTTTTCCATTTACATATTTTACCTTTAGTACTCTAGAGACAAGACAGTACGTTCACCTTAAAGAATATTTTATTTTATATGTGATAAATAAAAATAATATATAAGTGGGCAGAAGGGATAAGGATGATGCATTTTATACTATATATCTATAAATATATTATCGTCATCTTCTAGTGTCTTTGTATTTTCATTTCAAAAGAAAGTACCAAAGTAGGGCTGGCTGCTTCTCTTTATTTTCTTATTAGTTTCTCCATTGGAAAATTATTTGAGATAAGACACACGCACAAAAGTAAAAATCAAATGGAACTTTTCTTTTAAGTGATAATATTCTTTATTAATAAAATTGTCAACCATGTTATAAGCGTAATCTCTATATCCACGACCACGAACCAATTAAAATAGTCGTCATTGCTCCACGTTTAACCTTTCATATTCCTAACGATATAGTTTACGTATGGTTCTTTCTATATGTGGTACTTTTTTAATCCTATTAGCAATTCACATGGTTTTGTAACTTTTTAAAAAAAAAACTTAAATATTTAGGCTTAGTTGGAACTTTTTTTTTTCTTAACTTTTGCCATTTACTACAACATTACCCACTGACATGAACTGAACCAGTTTCGTACCTTTTTCCAGGATGTTCTCATATCATGTTCGATGTTCATTGGATTTGCAAATTTGGACAAGTACACGTAATTAGAAAGTTATAGAATCTTGTGATATTTATCGTACGACTGTGACAGCCAAAATACACAACGAAACAAATGTTTAAATGCAAAAATAAAAGAATAGTAATTACTGGTCTACCTGTTAGGAACAACACCAACACCTATGTTAGTTGTTATGTCCTACTAAAAATAAATAAAATAAAAAACCAAAAAATGTAAAAATGTAAAAATGTTATGTTTGACCAAAACTATTCTTTCTTCTCCCATTCGTCATATTCGATGAATCTACCCTTCATGAATATATTTCGGATAATCTTTTGTAATGTAGAATATTTAAAATTTTACAAAAGAGAATATATATTTATATTTTTATGAATGTAATCTATAAATAAGAGCAACCTAATAAGAACAACTTCTCCCACTTTCATCTTTTTCGATCTTATCCTTATCTTCTTCCTTGTTCTATTTCGCTTCTAACTAATCTCTCTCTCTTAATACCAAACATAATCATAAAGATCCTTCTTGTTTAATTTTGTCCAGATCCTCGTCAATCACAGATTCTTGAAAAAAATATTGAGAGTTCTTTGAGTTATGAAATGACAATGGACAGTGTTATGAAATGAGAAACCTCAACCAATTCTCAAGATTACTTGTTTATCATTCCGTATCCGTTGTCATTCTTCATTGGTTTTACGTTATCTCTTGAAGCAGATTTTGATTAGACAACGCACAAACATGGCAAACGCAGAGAAGACAACAACAAGTTCAGGTTCCGACATAGACGAGAAGAAAAGAAAACGCAAGCTATCGAACCGCGAGTCAGCCAGGAGATCACGTTTGAAGAAACAGAAGCTAATGGAAGACACGATCCACGAGATCTCGAGTCTTGAACGACGAATCAAAGAGAACAGCGAGAGATGCCGACTTGTGAAAGACAGGCTTGACTCGGTCGAAACGGAGAACGCGGTTCTTAGGTCGGAGAAAACGTGGCTGTCGAGTTACATTAGCGATTTAGAGAATATGATCGCTAAAACGAGTTTGACGCTGACGCAGAGTGGTGGTGGCGGTGGGGATTGTGATGGGGATCAGAACGCAAACGCGGAAATAGCGGTTGGAGATTGTAGACGACTTAAACCGTGGAAGTTGAGCTGTGATTCTCTACAACCAATGCGTCTTTCAAGACATGATGAGATTTGTGTATTATTAGTGTCTGTTTTTACTTTGGTCATTTTTTCTCGTTTAATTTGTAATCGTTATATTATATCGAATTGTTCTTCTCATTACATTATGATACAATTGTTTTTTGTTCTTGTTTTCAACATTTTTTATTTAACATTAAATGATTTTAAGTGGTTGACCAAAAAGAAAAGAAGAGATTTTCCGTGATTTAATGGGAGAGTTTGTGATAATTGAAGGAAAAATATGTGGGCAAGTAATATATTCATAATTGAGAAAGATCAGTTGTGGTACTAGACCAGACCGATCGATTAAAATTGCTTTGATAACATGATTTGTTGTTTAATGGACGACAATTCAAAATGTCGTAAATAAATGAAAATGACAATTATCAGTTTTTTCCTATAAACTTTTATAAGAAGTTTTTTTTGACACATCGAATAAATTTTAATTCTTTCAAATATGTTTGAGATGGACTTTTAGCTCTAGCAGTGATGTGTCAATTAATTTTTGGAAGAAAAAAAAACGTATTAGAAAATATTTCACATTGGTAAATAGGATAGATCTTTGGATATAGGTATGAGACAATCCTCCTTTTTTAAGTTAGTGTTTGGATGTTGGTTAGGCCCCAAACTAATAAAATGTTTCTTTAAAGTGAAACAATCCGTATAAACATGAGGTCTGCACAACAACCACGACAATGCCCACATAACTTTGAACGGCGTAAATTTTTCTCCCATTTTTCTAATGCTCAAGTTAGAAACTATGTACCTCATAAATAATCAGAAAACAAAAGGTAGTGAAGTATGTGATCTTATATACAAAAAAAAAATAGTGTATACCCAAGTCAATCTCTTCGTCTCCTCCATCATGATCCTTTGCGTCGATTTAATCACCCAAATTAATGAAGGTTGCGTTGTAAGTTGTAACCCCTTTTCTTCTTAATCACCCAATGGTCCCAATCTCTTGGTCTCCTCCATCTTTATGTTGTATATAAAGATGGCTTGAATAGTGGTGTTTTTTTTTTTTTTTGCTAAGAACGTAAATATTCATTAAAATGAAAATAGTTAGGAATTACAATGAAGTATTTTTTTTTTTTTGCTAACAAGTTTACAATTAAGTATAAAACCTATGGTTTGGTCCCATGGCAAAAAAAAAAGATTAAAAACATGGAAGCAAAGAACAATCAGTCCACCAACTTCGATAAGAACAATAAAGCTTTTGGAATCAGCGAAGTGATAAACACAATCAGTCCATCGACATCAACAAAAACAATAACATTTTTGGAGTCAATGAAGTGATAAACGATTTCGAAGATTCTCCTAGATGACACCTCAAAGAGAAAGAAACCGTGCTGTCAAACGGCAATGACCGATTCATTGAAAACCATAGCAACTGGAAGCCTATCACCGGTAGTCCGAGAATATTGAACCGTCAACGGCGTAGAATACAGAGCTCTCAATCACCGACTCCACCCGCGTCAAGTAAGAGATCCTCTTTGAACAATCCATGAGCTTTCTCAGAGCGGAACCACGCGAACCAAAGGAAAACGAAAGCGCTAGCTCACTTTCCCCGAGGTATCTCGTTATCAACCATTCTGCTTTTCTTTTATTTAGGAAACTTTTTTCAACCTGCATAGCAAAAATTGAACATGAAAGTTTCAAAAAGCGATGATTTTTGAATGCGTAGGACTTACAAAAACATTTTGTAAGGAACCAATTAAAAACCCTATTGTTAGCAAGAGAGATGAATCAAAACTCAAAAACCGTAATGTTAAAAAGAGAGACGAATCAAAACTCAAGAAACCCAAGTGTTAAACAAAATCCGTTTACGGGAGACATAAGGAGAGAGTGTGAGAGAGAGGGAGAAACTAAACTAAACTAAACCACATTGAGACTAAAGTCAGGCTAGGGTTTTTTCAAAGTCTTATCGAAGATGATGATGATTTTACAAACAAATTACACAAAAGGGTAAAGTAAGAAGAAGAAGAACTTAACAGTGTTTTTAGTCGAACGGAAAGGAATCACTCGCGGGAACAGTAAATCGTAAATGCGCCGGCGGGAAAAGAATCAGTTGCTGGAAATGGTCGGAGCTCTCTGCATTTGATTCTCTCTCAATCTCAAGGCTCTCTCTGTATGTAAAATTGATACACAAATTGAAAAGCCCAACGCAACGATCCAACAAGGCCCACTAATTCTGAGTTAATATTGAGATGACTAAAACAAGTTCAACAATTCCAATATTCCATGGTTAACTGAATTTTCTATGTAAGTTATTTATTATTTTATTTTATTTTTTATGGTAGCATTTTACATATGTATACGAAGACCATAATTTGTTTTCCAAAAAAATAACAGTCTAAAATATATCTAATTCTAAAAATAATGTATTCTACTAACATGTGAACAGAACAATGTTGCAATATAATGTATTCTACTAATAGCTCTGTTTCTTCCCCGTGACACCAGCAATATTAACCTGCAAAAGCAAATCGGATCTTCAAAGAATTCATCCTTACTGAGCTTTGTTGTCACCGTGTCATCTAGCTTTGGCACTGAGTCTCTCCCCTTAGAGCAGCCACGTATCTTGCATATGTTTAACAATCAGCCTAAGGTTAAACTTCAAGTGAATCGACATTCTGAAGCAGAGAAAGAACTCAAAATACATAAAATTCCTAGTTAACACAGAACAACGGGTGGCAACAGAGGTTCTGCAAATGCTCAACTCAACAATCCACCACAACAACAACTCTTAAAGACTCAATCCCGTAGAGCTTTGCAAAGTAACAGATAGACGATGAATTTCTAGTGTATGAAGATAAAAAGAACATTTGACTGTATGAACATAAATCAAAGTTAAAACATCAACAACCAAAGTCAAAGTTCTTACAAACTGATTCATTTCATAGGACACAAAACTAAAAGTCCATACAAAAGGAAAAAAAAAAAAAACACAAAAACAGATCAAGATCGATTCACGAACAGAAACTGATTCATGATACAAAAGACACAAAACAGATTCGTGACAAAAAAAAGACACAAAACAGATTCATGAATGAGAAGAGCAGTCTTCAAGAACAAATTCTAGATTAGTTGCAGTTCAAAAAATTCAATTCAACAATCATTAAACTGCAAGTGCTTTCACAAATTCAATTCAACAATCATTAAACTGTAGGCAATCGTGACTAGAACCATGGATGGAGCAACAAAAAGAGTTCTTGCAAATGTAATTCAACAGTTTTCATTTCATCTTTATTAAAAACATAAATAAAAACCCTAACACTTGCTTTCATGTGTGGCAGAGAGCTCTCTTTCTAGTGTTATACCATTCTCACTCTACAACGACTTCACATGTGATGGAGCGTCTTGGGATTTTCACGAGCTTCTTCAAGATGCCATTGACATTTGCGCGATCATTCACACGTAGAGTCAGTTTCTTGAGGATTACAGAACTCTCTAGGAAGTACCTTACTATCTTCATTTCTGAAGCATATCCCGAGATGCTGGTTTTGATCTCAAGAGACTTGAGCGAAGATAGCAAACACTCGGGAACAAATGGAAAACTCATTTGATTCATTTCTTCGGAATGCAACTGTTGTGCTTCGTAAAAATCCCATACCTGAGGTTAAAAACAGAGGAGAAAAAAAAGGCAATGAGAAGAGAAGATAGGCAGAACACATTCATAAAGATAACATAGCGTTTAGGAGATCATTACCAAGATGAGGGATTTCAGGTTTGGCAGCTCCCAAGAAGAGTTAGTAACCATTTCAAATCAGGTACATATATATAAGCATGCAGGCGGGACATATAACTAAACTGAGGCATCGTTCTAATTTCGAGTAATGAAAGATGATCTGGAACCACAAAGAAACATAATGTGGGTCATATGACTTCCATGATAAAGACAAGACTGTATACACGGATATTGATATGACATATGTACCTTTAAAGTGTTTTGATATACGATCATTTCCTCGACCTTTGAAATCCCAAGCAGAAAATCGCGGATGCTACTTCTCCTCGATTGGGGCGGGGGGCACGCTTACCTTTACTTCATAGGGCCTTCTTTCTTCTCTTGATTCACTCAGAAATGACCCTTTCTCTGAAAAGCTTGCCCCAGGGAGTTCACTAGGTATAGACTCAGGGAGTTTTGAGTCCGTGCTGGTGTGGCTACTTGGCTTGGCTCGCCATGAAAGCGGACTCTTTCCAATCTTTATAGCAGGATCTTCAGTTTCTTCATGCCCCCTTCCCGTGTATGCGCCTTTATTTATATTCTTTCTATTTTTGCGTCACCCGGCCTAGAAAACTCGCTTAGACAAAGACTCAATCAATTTTTCGGAAAGGAGGGGTAGGGGAAGCCAAGTAAGCCAAGGAAGAAAGGTCGCCGGCTCATTCTTCAACAGGCACGCGGTCAGAGCCCAGGGCAGCTGCTCTCGATGTGAGATCAGCAGCAAAAGAAAGAAGAAAAGGGCCATGCCCGTGGGAGTCCGGGCCGTGTCTCAGTCCCAGTGTGGCTGATCATCCAACCGCCAGGATAAAATCTGTGTGAGCGGGGCAAAGACACACAGATACAAAAGCTGTCAAGATGTTGGACCCCACGCTTAACTGCAGCCTCAATACATGAGGTGAGATAAGAGACATCTTCTACATCGGATGCACCATTGTCATCAAAAAGATATACCTTGAGTTTGTTTATGCCTGAAACCCTATTGGAATGGAAAAGACGGTTACCAAGACTCAAAAAGGCATTGAAAAATTATTAGGGAAATCTCGGATATCCAGTTCCAAACGAGGAAGGCAAAGCCAGAGACTCCTGTGGGATAAAATGCTTGTCTTAACAGCTTTCTTTAGGGGAAGACGAGAAAGAATGTCACATAGCAACGGATCAGGTAACTCGCTTATCCCGTCAAGCTTCACCCTCTTACTATTAAACCCTTTGGAGGAAGAAGCCACCTATTTCGATTTCCCTCTACCAGCCATTCGTTTCTCAGACATGGAGCAAAATCTGTAAAGAAATAATCATCAAAATTTGAAAATGAACTGGTAAACATAACTCCTCCGAACTTTCAGTTCAAAACTATTCACGGTTAGGAGTTTATAAGGTTTTCTGAAAAAGATTAGATATAGAAAATTAGAAATCAACCAAACAAAAAGTCGTCAAGTAAGAAAGAAAGAACCTACCAGTGTTTTTGGCCGGCAGAATGCAATCACTAGCCGGGGAACTGTAGACCGTAAGATCAAAGGATCAGGCTGAACCCTTTGGAAGAAGCTATCGTCTGTTTTTCTTAATTCTGAGAGTTTCCAATCAGTGACTTCTCTCACGAAACTTGTAAGCAAATTCAAAGGACAATACCATATCAAATCTATTCTCCTCGACATTTAAAACTCCAAATCCCAAATCAAAAATATTAAAACCCCAAACTTACTCCTTTCCAAAAAAAAAAAAAGACTAACAAAATCAATCGGACTCAGTCATCTCCACAATCAAATCAATCAACATTCAAACCTTTTAAAAAAATATATCAAACCGCCGAAACAAATTACAAAACATTAGCTGAAAATATTTAATTGATTACATATAATATATTCGACTAATTAGTCTTCTTAACACAGACGATGATCTATTTTATTCCTATCATCGCAGCTAATTTAACGACCAAAACGATCAACCTACCTTAATCGAAATGTTCAACCGTATCTATTTTTAGTAATTAAAGAACAATGGAGTTCACAGAAACATAACTCGGCAGCCAACACAAATTCAAAACCTAGAGTGATTTACTGATTTTATAATCAACATTTTCAGTTCAAAACTAGCTAGGGTTAGTTTTAAGGTCTTATGAAAAGTAAGATTGGGTAAAGAAAGAAGAAGAAGAAGAACCTACAGTGTTTTAGCATCGAACGGAATGGAATTATTTTCGCCGACGGGAATGTATCAATCAGTTGACGGGTACATTTGAAATCACTTGCCGGAGCATCTCTGCTGACTGTAGTTTATGTTACAAAAAAGCCCAACAGTCCAACATGGCCCATTAAATCTGGGCTAAATTGGCATGTTTAAAAAAAAAAAAAAAAAAAAAAAAAAACAATTCCAATGGTTTATTAATTTTTCAATTTTAAGATATCTCCCCTTATTATGGCAAACTGCACTGAGATAGAAAACCTTGAAAGCAACTTGATGTGTGTGGTCACCATCTCGAGAAAGTGGGTTAGTAGCTTAGCTCGCAAGGCTCTGTACCTGTGATTGGAGATCAGAAACCACCAAGTAATAACATGATGAGCTAACTGCAATTTACTTGTGGCTCAAAGCCAAATATCCTCCAGAAATCAACTATGATCACAAACTTAACCTCAAACGAAATGTTCAACAATCTCATTTACTAATTTAAAGAACAAGGACTTCACAAGCGGTAGAGCCTCTTGGCATTGCAACGAGTTCTTTAAGGAAGTCACACATTGCCTTTTTCGTGTAGTAAACATTGAGCCTTAATTTCTCCAGGATTGTTGTATTCTTCAGCAAGTATCTTATCAGCTCTATTTCTCCTTCATACCCTGGGATCGAACGTTTCAATTCCACAAACTTGAGCGATGTTACCAAACACTGAGGCACTGTCGAAAACATCACCTTTGGATCTATGGATAGGTCCTTGACCAATTCCTACAAAAACAGAGGAAACGAGATTGAGTAGAGTGATACAAAAAAAAAAAAAAAAAAAAAAAAGCTTTCACAGACTACGGGTAGCGTACATCAGAGCTTATATTTCATTACCAATGTGAGAGATTCTAGTTTTGGGCAGCTCTCAAGAATGAGTGGCAAAAATTCAATATCAGATTTAGAAAATCTAGCATTCAAGCGGGATAGGTCTCGAAACTGTAGCACTGGTCCCGATTTCGAGGATAGAAAGATATCCTGGTAACACAAATAAACACGTAAAAATTGTTATGTTTTTTGAAAAAAAAATATTCTTATTGGTATATGCTCAAACGTTGAGAAGCATACCTTCCAGGAAACATCACTAATAACTAGATCCCTGACCCTGGAGATATCGGTGAGGATGTCATGAACAAAGCTACTAATGTATGTCGCATAGACTATAAAGGCAACATCAATATCTAGTTTGGTAAAGAAACCCAAATTGATGATCTCAAAGGTCTTTGTTGAGCCAATCTTAATCCTCAAGCATTGGAGTAGAGGAGCATCAATCGAAACTCGGAACTGATGAATGTGGATTCTCTTTAGAGTCTGAGAGCGCACTTGAAAAACCTTTGCATTATTATATAGTGAAAATCTTATGACGCTAAATCTTCAAGAACTGGGGAGCCTGAGATAAGTTTCTCCAAAGTGGACTCATTGGGTATCTAACGTATTCTAGATAGATGATCTTTAGACAAGGTAATAAAGGAACAAAGTCGACATTAGGCAAAGATTTCTCCATCTGGTGGATAAAACACTCGTTATTACAGCATCCTTGGTAGTAAGATGATCTTCACATTACCCCTTCCTCAGTTTGAATATGATGGTTGTTCATCTATATCATATTGTAATTTATCATATGGCTTTTTAGTAAATTTGTGTATTTTCAATCAATTTGGATAGCTATTTGTTTAATAGAGTATACAATAACTTTTAATTCATTATCATGTATATTAATATTTTTATTATTTTACAGGAATGTAAAATAATATGCAGTTTTATAAAAATCATATGTTATTATGCTATGCGGGTATGTTATTATATTGTTTATAGTTTTGTCATATAGATTACAGATTGAGTAATTATTTATTAAAGGCCAGCAAAATACATCTCTTCATGATCCAGCACGAGCCGTATCCCAAGGGAATATGTTTTACAGCCACTTAGATCCAGATGAGTAATTACCATATTCAAAAATGTCGTAGCAAATATTGCCTAGCTTCCCAAAATTGCACCAACCATTTCACTATTACAAGCAAGCATTGTGAAATTTTATAATGTAAATATCAATAACTCTCATAAATTAATCTCTTTTGTTCAATATAATTTTATAAAAATTATATAATTTTACAACATTTTCACTTATAATATATACATATAATTAATTTAGATGCAAAACCAGTAAACATTTCTCTGTTCTCTAGAGGACATATTCATCATTCCCCCGTTGTAGAGGTCTTAACTGATCATTACTTTAAATTAGTCATTTTTAAAAATTCTCAAACTTAATTATTTACACAATTTTTTTCATGTATTCAATTTTGAACATTAATACAGTTACTCATTATTTGTTTTCTTCTTTTATTTGATCCAAATTTATGATAAATATTAAAATATTTTCTGTTTTACTTTATTTTACCATATCAAAACTCATTATATTACCATTTACTTTTTCCTTTCTATTGTTTTATCCAAATTCACTGTATAAATATATAATCCACGGTAATATATATATATATATATATATATATATATATATATAATTGAATGCACTATCCTGAACTAAGAATTTAACATATTCCAATATGTTATGGAATGTATGTATTCGTGAACTTTCTCCTGCGCTGTAGCGCGGATCCGATTGTTATTATATTTCGAATCAATAAATTAGTTCCTTTATTTTTAACTATAATAAATATAGAAAATCTGTATTTGATACTAATAAATAGATTTCATTAAAGGCGAATATTTGTTATCAAATAATAGGAAAGTTTTGGATTTTGACTAAGATAGTAATGAATGAAGATCCGATTAGTGCAATCATTTTTTTTTAATTAAAACCGCCCGACAATTAGGATTACACCAAAAATATACTCCAAAAATATTAAAATAGATTTTATTCTTTTATTCATAACCAATACTATTAATTATTTAAAGAGCATATACGAACTATCGAAATAATGCACAATGACATACACATAATTTAAAATTATTTAGTAAACCTCATTCCATCCATTGTTAATAGATTTTGATAACAAGTGGACCAAGTCGATGTTAGTGAAAGAGTATCGAAATCAAACAAATAATTGTTTGAGTTGAATTGATTGGAGAGAATATTATTGTTTCTATCATTTTGGAATAATGTTAAAAGGTGTTAATTTTTTGAGGAAATTAGCATTGAAGTAGAGATAATTTAGGGATAAAAATTTCCGATTAAAGATTTCATTTGATTAAATATCTGATTTTCGGTAGATATATTTCCGTATACGTTTATTTTGGAATATATATATCTATAATTAACTACTCTGATTAATTAAGGATTATTTAGATGTTATTAATTAAGGATTTAAAGCACGATCTGATTAGTGCAATCGATTTGTTTGTTTGAATTAAAACCGACCCCTTTTTAAAAAAGAGGATGACACAAATTTGTTTTTCAAAATTGTTAAGATAGATAAAATTTTAAGTTATATTTATGTGTTAGTTTTGTTAAGTGTAAGATTATATAATTGTATTTGACTGTTGTTAATTATAGGATTTAACCTGCAATTTATCGCCAAATAATTTGTTTTCTACACTATCATAAATTATTCAATTTCATATATCTAATCTATATATACATTTTTGGAGACATTTATAAAATAAATCCTGAAGGTCAAACCTATTTACAAGTATGCCATTGACATTAATTATTAATTTAATAAAATTTGTAAAACTTGGGGTTTGTTCAAAGTACTCTCTCTTACAAATGTCCAAGCTCATTGCTATCCTAAAATTTTGGATCCGAGATTTTAAGGAGTTTTGGATCCGATATTTTCCGAGATCTTACCTATTTAGTCGGTTGAGACCAAAATAAATAAATAAATCAACTTACCCAATTGTAGAAGAAGAAGACACGACCCATATATCTCTCTCTATAACAAAAATTATTATTTAATTTAATTTTTTCATTGCTAACATATTTATATACACATACGTATCATAATAATAACAAAGGAAAACATTAGTATGGATCAACTGAAAGTTTAAAACGTCAAAAATTAAAAGGATTATATGCACAACGAAACTGTATATTCCAAAGTGTCTAATTATCAATAGATTAAACAAACTAAATTACAATGTCACAATATAGTATACGCATATAATTTTAAAAATTTTAAATAATTTCAAATACTTTTATCTATACATTGCAAACCAAATAGACACGTAAAAAAAATCTGTACATTTTATACTACATAAAATTTAATTAACAATATGATATCCTAACTTCACTATAACACGATACACCACAAACATACTACTTATGCACTACATAATATATTGAGTTAACTCTTCACTTAAAATTTATAAAACAATACTTAAATTGTTTAAAACTTAAAAATAACCTCGCGGTGAACCGCGGATGAATATCTAGTATCCTAATATGATAATGTTAGCAAAATATAGAAATAAGAAATTATCCGTGTAACACCAAATTAATGATAATTAAATTTATATGCATATTAATCCAACTCTTGCGCACAATATAACTCCATTGCGTGATATTTTAACTTTGAAGTGTAAATATTCATTATATATTAAAATAACTCAAATGTAAAAGAATCTATATCCAATATACTTGTTTGGTTACAAAAATCTTAAAACAATTTTTAAAATATATATCCGTTTATAAAATTCAAATCACATCATATGCTGAAAATAAATCTAAAATTTTATTAACTTTATGTATTAAATAGTAATTCAAATAATTAAATATAAGATTAAATAAAAGTGAAATAAGAATTATATTTTAATATAACATATTGCCTTAAATTAGGTAGATAGATTTTAGGAAATTTGAAATTAATATTATCAAATAAGAAAATGATTGTGTTGGTTGTAAGGATTGTAGAGAATTTAGTTGGAATTTGTTTGAATATAAAAATAAACAAAAATGACACAAAAATGTACTCCAAAAATGTTAAGATAATGTTAAGATAGATAGTTAAAATAGCGAGTATATGTCAAACTGAGTCTCTTGACGATCCTCTGAATATAGAACTGTACTGACCTAGATAGAAACCTTGAAAGCGTCTAGATGTATGATTATTATTACCCTGCCTTTGATATAAATATTTAACTTGGATTACAATCCAAGTTCGAACAGATTCCTGCAATTTGACAATTCTTTAACAAGCCATCAGATAGCAAAAGAGCTTATCCATTAAAAAAAAAAGAGACCTAATTAGTGTTTGAACAATTTGTGGAGATACCATCAAACTGAAAATAAAGTTGGTAACTAGTGACTATTACATGAGCAGCAGCAACCACCAAGTAAGAAAAACTTAAAACTGCAATATTTGCTTTTCGGCACAACGCCTAATACATCCTCCTAAAATCAACTAATTTAACGACCAAAAAGATCAACCTACCTTAATCGAAATGTTCAGCCAAATATATTCTTAGGAATCAGTGAACAATGGAGTTCACAGACGCTAGAGCATCTTGGCATTGTAAGGAGTTCTTGAAGGAAGGCACACTTAGCTTTTCCGGCATAGTAAGTATCAACCCTAAATTTCTCCAGGATTTTTGAATTCTTCAAGAATATCTTACTAGCTCCAATTCTCTTTCATACCCTGCGATTGAGCGTCTCCATTCCACAAACTTGAGCGATGATACCAAACACTGAGGCACTGTTGTTGAAAACATCACCTTTGGTTCTGTCTTCTTCTTACCACGCATGGATTCGTCCCTAACCAATTTCTGCAAAAAAAAAACGGAAGAAAACAAACTGAGTAGAGAAATATAGACAAAAGATTTTCACAAACAATAAGCATAAATCAGGGTGTTATAGCTATTTCATTACCATAACTAAGGATTCTAGTTTTGGGCAGCTCTCAAGAAGGGTTGGCAACGTTTCAAGATCAAATTTAGAAAATTCAACATTCAAGCGGGATAGGTCACGGAACTGAAGCAGTGGTCCCGATTTCGAGTACTGAAAGATTTCCTGGTAAACACGTAAAAAAAGGAATGTTAAAGTGAGAAACTTCATATATATGCTTAAAGAGAAGAGATGTATACCTTCCTAATACCATTACTAATAACTAGCTCCCTGACCAATGGTATGTAGGTGAGGATGTCATGAATCATGCTACTACTGCATCTCATATAGCTTAAATCAAAATCTAGTTTGGCAGAGGAACCCAAATTGACGATCTGAAAGTTCGTTGTTGAGGAGACCGTAGCCTTCAAAGACTGCAGTAGAGGTGCATCAATCACAACTTCAGCAAACTCACATATATAGGCTGTCTTTAGCGTATGAGAGCGCACTTGTACAACATTTGCATCATCATAAATTGGAGCTCTGGTGATGGTTAAATGTTCCAGAGCTGGGGAGCCTGAGATAAGTTTCTGCAAGGTGGTCTCGTTGGGATACTCATTATTCTCTAAATGCATGAACTTCAGACAAGGTAAGGAAACAAACTTGGCACTACACATGGTTACATAACAGAGTCGTAAGTGAACCAGTGTCTCACAGGTATATAAACTCAGGGTATCTTCTTATCATATCCATCATAATCAATTTTAAGATGTTGGATCCTACGAGTAGTTACAGCATCAATCCATGATTCGAGATAACTCCTACCAAGACTACAATAACTTAACCGGAGTTTTCGTATCCATGACTCCCTGTGGGAAATTAAAAAACCTTTCAACAAAACTCACGAAGGCATCAAACTTTGAGAATTCGTAGGAGCTTAAGTCCAATCCAGGAACAGATTGCCAAAGATATCTCCATCTGGTAGACAAAACGCTTGTTCTGACAGCATCCTTTGTAGAGAGATGATCAAGTATTTCAGATATCAAATGTTCCGGTAGCTGGCTAATCCTATCTTCCTCTTCCTTATGTGACACTTTTACTTTGTCACATATTTTGATTTTCTTCTTTCTATCCACCATTATTGCTCTCTATCTTAACACTAACTAATCTGCATCATCAGAATTTAAGAAAAGTAAAAAAAAAAAAAAAAAAAACTGAAGGTAGAGATAACAACCAACTAATCAAGGAAAATAAAATTAGGTTAGGCTTTTCAATGTTTCTGAAGATGAATACAAATCAAGGAAAATAAAAAGCAGAAGAAGGACGCACCGGAGTGGAATTTAGTTACCACCGGCAGATCAAATTGTTACAGGATAAAACTTTTACTGTTTCACAAACCTATTCGTCTTCCTTGACAGTCCTCGTCTCCCCCTGTCAATTGATAATGGACTTTTCCAGTTACTTTACTACTGCCTTTGGAAGCAGGACACGAACGCCTTACCGTTTTTTTATCTCTTACTAGAAACGTCTTGCTGTTTGAATCTCTGACTACAAACGCCTTGCCGTTTTTATCTCTCTGTTTTACAAGAAACAGTTAAAAAATCTAATTGGCCCAAACCGGAAATACCCAGTTTTGTTGAGATACTAAAAACTGGTTTAATATAGGTTTTATTTTTTCATGTCCGCTGAGGCTAAGAGCAAGGTTATTGGTGGTCTCTTAGAGGTAGTTAAACATTGTTTGGTTATTTTATAGATTAATTGTATTTTATTTTGAATATAAGAACTCATGATCTCTTAGTTAAAATTTTAGTTAAAATTAAAATTTGGTAGGTTCTAATTTTGGGTCTCTTATATTTGAAAATATTATTTTTTAAAATTTAAAAATTTTAAATAGAATAGAAGTGGTATAAGTGTGTAAACATTTTAGATTTTATAATAATAGAAAATATTGCATTTAATTAATTTTCAAACATACAAAACATAATAAAAACATTAATACATATTACAATAGTGCAATTCATAAATAGAGAGAATGATTAATTTTAATACTAATTTGCTCCAAATTTTGCCCAAATATTCTCAACCAAATCATCTTGCAAGCGTTTAATTTGTTTTAGGCAGTGGCAAAATCAAAAATATTTGGGATCTTTGTTTTGGTAAATAAATAGGCGTTGACAAATAATGTTATCAAATCATGGTATGTATGTTACATTGCAGCCTTTTTAATAGCAAACACTAGAATTTAAGGTAATCGTCATCATCAAATCTCCCTCTATTACTAACTTACTCCTCTGCAACAACAACACCAATCTCTCCTTTCTCAAGCAAATCATAGAAGGCTCTGTTTTCCTCTGCTCGTTCCAGTGATGCATTTTCCATACCCCACCAGCCGCAAGCCCTAGTGCGAGACCGATTACTAACTCCTTCACAACACTTGGACCTTTCAAAGTTGCATGTGCGATCTTGTGCCCAGCCATCTCTTTACTCACTCTACTCTGCTCACTAAACCAATCAAACATTGCAACAAGGCATCATTAAAATTTAGCACATCGTTCTTCGGATATACACACATAATAATAGTTCTTCAAATCAATTCAGCCGTAAGAGAGACACTAAAGTATCAACGAACAGAGAGAGTAGTAATACTCAATCAAACAAACACTAAAAGAGATGGAATACTTTCTTCAGCTTTACCACAAAATGGCAAATGCTATAACTGCAATACTTCTTCTATAGTCTCACAAGTACATGAATGAGGGAATCATAAACATCAACCAAAAACTATGCCTAGAATAAAAAAAGCTTCAAACATCAACAAAGCAAGACAGAGACCTATTAGATAATATTATTTGGATCAGTCAAAGAGGTCTTTGATCAATGCAGGAATAATAAGGGCAACTAACTGATGATAAAGAAGCACAAGGAGACTATATAGGGAGAATTCTAGGTCAGCAATCAAGTAGAAAGCAACCCCACGCCTTTAAAAATCGACCCATCAGATTTCACAAACAGCACGTGGTGAATCTGGTTCATTGTTGGAGAGTTTGCGGAGCCACAGATACCATGGCTCAAGGCATGGACAAGGGCCCTCTCCGTTACTCAGAACCTGCTCAGACCTTTTACTTTAACATTCATCATCTCCACCACAATGTCATATAAAGAACATCAATTTTAGAGATAACAGAAGCTTTAAAGCAAGAAACTTTCGAAATCCAAGGCAACAACGGAGAAGAAAGGATTCAACCAATTTGATAAAATTCGCTTCTTTCAGGAGAAACCATTGATACAGATGAAAACAAAAAAACAGAGACACTATGAACAAAACACGCAAGAAACCGTACACAAGAATCTAAAGGAATGGTTCTATGAAATTGACTAATTCAACATTCCAGTCGGAAGAATCAGAGAGAAACCTGTTCAGATGAGTTTAGCAAATCGAAAATCTAAGAAACAAACTGGTTAATCCATCTCCAACTGAAACTCGATTCTTTCTTTCGCAACTTCTCTCCATTCCCAACTGAATCCAAACCATCCAGGTCCTTCGATTCCAAACCTTGAAGCTTCTGATTCCAAATTGTTTTCTCGTTTCGGAGATTCATTCGCGAGAGAAAGAGAGAGAGAGAAAGAGAGGAAAAATAATAAAAACTATCTGTCCAAATTTTATTTTTCCTTTTGTATTTTTTGTTCGGCCAATAGAGAGCTGACACGTAGCGTCTCTTAACCCATGATTGAGTATACTATATAAGGAGAGATCTTACATTTTTTGTTTTGTTTTTATTTATTTTTTTTCAATAAAACACTAAGGATTCCTCAATTTGACAAACCAGTTTGAGACCATTCATATTCGCTTTGTCTCTTTTTTTTTTACCAATCAATCAAAAGGACGACGACTTCATATTCGATAGAGCCTGGAGTTATAATTAATTTTAGACCTTACTTTGTTCGTCCAAACAAAAAATTAAGGCCATACATCGTCCCAAAACTCAGCTTTAAAAGTTAATCTGCCATGAACAAAAGAACAAAGTTGGGGATAGTTCTAAATGAATCTTTTCGTTTCATCCCTGATTATATTTGCCTACTGGTACATGAAATACGATTTTAAAACAAACAAACAAAATAAGAAACAACATTGCTTAAATTGGGAGGGCAGTTTGGCAAC